>NW_027248280.1:8963961-9016461 GCF_041260155.1 Ptychodera flava | reverse complement strand
AACTCTAATCCACTCTGAATGGAAGGGTATAATACGGCTACGGCGTAGTCAAAGCCGAGCCATCTTGACTCATCCCGCCCTACCGGGTTAATAGCTGACCATCGCGCACCGGAATCGGGCATCGGTTGATAATGTAAAAGAAAATTACTAAAAGTAAATACTTCTAGTAACCTCCGAGATTTATACATTCGGCCACGCATATGTTGGTCCATAGAGGTAAAACGCCAATGGTTCTCTTCCACCCCCATGCTTAGTTGCTCGCTACGCCGGGTCATGGAGCCAAAAGTGGAACTGGTAACTCCATGCTATACGGCTAGCATAGTGGAATATCTTGGTCATTACACGCTCACTGTGTTTCGAATGTCGTAACAAATGGCTTTGCTACTGCTAGATCTGCGTAGTTGTCCCTGTTTGATGAACGTTAGTGTTGTATCTAAAGGGAAATTGTGGAACCAACAATTTCTTCTAGCTTTATTCGGAATCGTGACTGTCTCACAAAGAGTATGTAACTTACTTCTAATGTTCCGCGTTTGAGGGTTGTAAACCTGATTTAATAGCCATTCCTCAGATTTCAAAACGATAAAATAGGTGCGTAAACAAGAAAGTAGACATGAATTTTTTTAGACATGGCGCCGGGGTACGGCTGATTTAGAGCAAACCAGCCATACCCACCAAGTTTAAATCTGTGTTGGGAGACGTTGTCATGAAGAAATCTATGCAATGCATCAACAAGCACAACATAAAGAGCCACTCCTTTATTAATTTTGCTCGTTAAAAACCTTCAACTTGTGTAGATCAGTCTCTCAATTTTTTCTATAGGGAAGCTGTTAAATAAGGAGAAGCAAATACGCAATTTACCCAGTAAAATGCCGACAGGTGCAGCCAAGAAAACCTGTTCGTGCAAAACGGTGTTCGTGCGCAGTCCTTCAGTGGGCAAATTCAGTAAAAACTAGCCAATATTTACTGTGTACATGAAGGAAATGTCAGGTTTAAAAGGGGAGGGAGAATTGCTGACATTGGGGAGGTTAAGCAGTGTCAGTGGTGAGGAGAGTTAATTACGGAGCGTGAAATGTTTCAGTGTAACGCGGGAGGTTTTTTTCAGCAGGGGAATACAATGGTGGGAATTTCACTCATTTGCTAGAGCTGACTTGCTTGGCTAAGATTAAGCTGAGAGGTACCTACACAGAATCGTGCTGACATCCGAATAGATCGACACGAACAATGGTAATTTACGCTGCAAACTGAATTGTGTAAAATTTTATAAAATGAACCAATTCGAGCATTTGTGTAAACTACTGCAAAAATAAAAATGGCCTTGCTAAAAATGTAGTGCGGGGTTCGCGTGAACCAAGATGTCTAAAATTATCAGGAGAGGAGTGCCGGGCAGTTGTCTGGTCTTGACTAGTCTTCAGGTCGTCAAGGGATCTCCTCCAACGTCGATTCTCCCACTCTCTTTCTCTCAATGTTTTTTATCCTTATTCTCAGGTATTGTTTATACCCGCACATTTGCGTCAGTCATGTTATGAATACTTAATGCAAGGGAATCTTATGTATGTGTAAGTAAGATTTTGGCTTGAATTTTGATACACACGGAGCCCATATCCAACGTCAGCTTGACATGGGCGCTCCTCAACTAATGGACTGACCTCACTCCATAAAAGAAGTAAGTGCTCGAGAGAAAAGAATCAATAAAGTATATATGTTGGGGCAACAAATCTAACTATACATCAAGTGCAGTCCAGGATAGAGAGATGCTGATGTCTAGGAGTCATCTCATGTGTCGTCGTGAATAGATTATATCACTGGACTTGTGCTAGCTTTTTATAAAGTGCTGCCTTTAAGGTAGAACGCACCTCGGGGACAGACTTTCGGACTCTCAAACTCTTACAATTCTCTTCTGATATACTACATGTGGGGGTTCATTTTAAAGTTCTTGGTGAGAGAAAACTTTTCAACGGCTTAGTTTTTCGAAATTCGACAATTTTAATTTTTCTCCATAGAGTTAACACTGGGATGGCGGCCATTTTGAATTTCTAATATCGGTAAATCTTGGGTAATTTGTTTCTCTAGTACCAAAATTTGCACGGTGACCCCCTATTTTTATTCTTGATTTTGAAAGAGAATGATTGAAAGATCCCTTGAGGAAAGTTAGAGCAAAAGTTTAAGTCTTTCACTTTCGAGGTGCATATTGCCTTAAAGTAAAACAATGATAGAAAGCTTCTTCTTGTGTTGTTTTGAAAAGACAGAAATTACATTAGTAGTGGTGTATACATCGAGAATATATCGTTGGTTGTTTGCAAAAAAAGTAAAAACAAATATGCAGAAAGTGTCGCATTTTAAGTAAAAATATCTGCAATCAAATGGTAAATAGTGTTGGTAAGCGGAATGTCTACCAAAAAGTGTTTATTTGCAATCGACAAACGAAGAGAACTTCCTGTGTTTACAATATTTCGACATGTTTGTGTGTTGAATTTTTGAAGACAGTGGAATGGTAAAAATAGTAACATTTTGTTGCGCGCCATTCCACGTCCAAAAAGGATCGAAATAGACCAGATTTGACCTCTATAAAGAAGATTGGCTTTCTAGCCATTTGCTTCACTCATTTTGGCGATTGCAATATGCTGTATGCTCAATGTTACTGAGTCAGACAGGAACTTTGAAGAAATGTTCTCAGAAACAAACTTTCAAGTTATAAAAAGTTTGGCTGTGGCGTCAGCATCGTTTATCCTCAGCATGGGGAATCCTATGTATGCATAAGTTAGAATTTTGCTTGAATTTTGATATACCCACTGTCCCTATCCAACGTTAGATTGGTATTATAAAAGTAGTGCGGAGTCGCAGATCATAGATACTGGAGGGTAGCGGGCTGTATTAGTTAGTGTGAGGACTTATTTTCCGTAATGCTAGTTGGAAGACAGTTACGAACAGTTTCACTTTCTCATCCAAACTATAACGTAAACGTGAAGGACATATGTGAAAAAATAATATGTCAGCTACAGAACCATGCCTTGTGATAATTTTGTAATTTGGACTTGATTTACCAGTTAGCTACATCCCTGCCGAGTTTGATCCAGATCTTGGCTGAGCCTCACTCTAGTAAAGCTCTGAAACAAAACCATACTCTGCTCCTTTAAAATTCCACTACCGACCGGAATTCTTGTTCATTAGGCCTATATAATATGAAAGGAATATATTTTGTTATGATTTTTTAAAGATTTCCAAAGAACTTCTTCACTTTCCGATAATTAGATTCGAAGTGTTAAAAAGTGTACAACTCACAGCTTAAGATTGTTTAATGTCATCGTTACAACAACGCTGAATAATGACACGCATTTCCTAAAATTCAATCAGTCAAAAAGTTTTACAGGTCTCAACATACTTAAATGTGCTTGTACTTCATCTTGCTTGCAGTAGCGAACTTTTGTGAAAGGTTATGTTATATTAAATACATTTATTAGAGTATTTCTGGTTTTCCATTTCAAAAACTACTTTATTGCATGTGAGGATCGGTTCCCCTATTCATCATGGAAAATGCAGAGTCGATAGAGAATGAGAACAGAATAGTGTTTGACAAAACATATCACGTAAAGCAATGGCTGAACACGGACACAAGACTCTCATTAAAACTTCTAGGCAGTTCAAAACTTAATCATGACATTGGTGTTTCTTACACATGAAAAGCAATCATGCTCACCACCCTTTATCCAAAATCATTGGTCAAAGGTCATATTACACAGTTACACTCAAGGAAAGTTCCCAACAATCAAACCCCGAACGATCTTATAATGCCAGTCAAAAATCCTTTTGCGCTGTAGAAGCCAACCGTTTGACAAGTAGTTTGACCACATGTGAAAGAAATAAGTCCCCTGAGGTGGGGAGGGAGGGTTTGTTGTGCAACGGTTTACCTTATTTGATTTTATTGATTTTGACTGTGGTATTTCAAATAAAATTTTAACTCCTCACCGTCTGACCGCTTTATTTATTACTGACATTTCATTATCTCCTCTCCAACTTTTGTATACACAAATGTAATTGTTCTAAATAAACATTGCCAACTTGCAAGTTGGCAATGTTTTCAGATCAATTACAGTTGTGTATACAAAAGTTGGAGAGGAGATAAGGACTTGTCAGTAATATATAAAGCGGTCAGACGGTGTGGAGTTGAAATCTTTATTTGAAATACCACAGTCAAAATTAATAAAATCAAATAAGGTAAACCGTTGCTCAAAAAATCCTCCCTCCCAACCCCAGGCGACTTATTTATTCCCCCTGTGGTTTTACAAGTAGAATTCCATATGACTACGGTACCATAAACACTGAAATACTATTTCTTTTACTTGTCATCTGTTAATAGCGTAGCATATTCACGGAAAAGACATTACATGAGATAAAAGCTTTCTTGTCATCTTTCTAAAATAGCTAGAATACATATTAAAAGAAGAAAAACCGTATGTTGATATCATTCCGATGAACTACAAATGCTTCACAAATTGGGAATCACGTCAACTACGCCTCAGTCGATGACTTATTGTAAGAAAAGTAGAAAGAATAAATTGAAAATACATGGAAAGTAAAAAACACGTCGATCTATCCGTTGATTTCTAACGATATATGATACTTTTCGATGATCCTCGAGATAGGTGCTTAATTAAAAAAATTACTAATATTTCACATAGTTAAAAAAAACAGTTTTCTAATTCTTTGCTTGTACTTCTAGAGTATCTAGCATGCATAATTAGTTTTGAATCATGAAATAAAATGTTATTCAGATATATTGGACACAATAATACACATACGTATATCGCATTTTCCCGTGCAGACGATATCGTTAATTTTAAAAGCACTGTAAGCTGTATACGCATTAATTAAAGTCAATACGAATGGATTGTACGATTTATTTGTATGACAGATGACCGTTTATCAACGGCTTCAACGTGAAATTGAAATGTAAGACTCGCATCACTTCCTCTGAATTCCTGTCAATTTTTCTGCTTTCCACTTCTTCCCTGCTCTCATGTTATCGAGAACAAGCCGCAGATCTTTTACCACAGCCTCGTGGGTAGGTGTGAGTGTTTCAATTTTGGCCTTTAGAGCGGCACTTATTTCTTCCAAATCGGTTTCTAATTGTCTGTACTGATCATCAATGTCTTCAAACATCATGTGTCGCTGATTAGTAGAAGAACAGATTAAATTGTTCGGTAAATATTTTACTGTGATGATAATTATTTAGCGTATATCAGAATGATTAGGGAATTTCTGACCGGTCTCCTGAATAACCTTACCTCACCCTTTTTGCGATATAATTAGCCAATGTGTTGTTATTTACAAAATATGTCATGAAACAAAGTTGTTACTCCAGTATGTTCTGTATATGTGTCCACAACTTAATATTTTGGTGTAAATATGGACTTTCCAAAATAAACTTTAAGGCGGCATTCATAAGTGTGGTTTAAGACTTACGATTAATTCATCCTCGCCTTTCTTCATCGCAAGTATCTGTTCTTTATTTTTCTGTTTTTCCTGTCAAAACAACAACAGAGTATGAAAATCTGTCAATGCACTGATAACGATTCTCATACACCTCTTTTGCAAGCACCTGAAGCTTACAACTGAATTTTAATATATATATATATATATATATATATATATATATATATATATATATATATATATATATATATATATATATATATATATATATATAAGGTTTGCTGGAGAACTAATTTTACAATTTCATCTCTACAACATTGTTCCCTGAGTCGCGAGACTCACTCATCTCGAGACTAGACTGAAGTTAATGTACATGGGCTAAACATCACTGGTTACGCAGGTTGTGGAATCTTTGTTAAGATTGACAATTGTTGCATAACAATATATTGCTGCTGCTATGAATATTCATGTTTACAGATAGTACTGATGTATCAGTGCTCTCTGTAAACATTCATATTCTCACGAATCACGAAACAACGTTGTAGAGATGAAATTGTACAATAAATTCTCCAGCAACCCTTATATATTTCGCTCTACTTTTGTATTGAGCACTTTGTATCGGAGAAGTCGAACCGCATACTTCGTATATTATATATATATATATATATATATATATATATATATAATATATATATATATATATATATATATATATATATATTTATAAATAATACTTTCGAACCGTTTATCTAGTCACGTGCTATGTATCTATTGCTACTTACCATTACTACAATTTCTTCTGCGAGTTTTACACTGACACTCGTGTCGGGATTGGCATTGTCTTCAAAAGATAAATATTGTCTCCGTTTTCTTATCGAAATGTCTTTTATTTTCTACAAGACAGTGGTTATCAAAACATATAAAACGTCGATTCAGAATAACACATGGAACAACATATTACTTTGAAAAAAAAATAATCCCGTTTTTATCTCACCAGCGATTCGATAGCAATTAAAGGTGTAGTGACAATAAAAACCATAGACGACTATTATTTAAGGTAACCTTATTACGTTATGTCCTTTATGGTATATGAAATTCGTGCAGGGAGAATATCAAGTTTTTATTTCCAAGATGTCCTGAAAGTGATGTTTTTTTGACACTCGATGTACACTTAATTAGTCTCTTGCCTTTTCTGATGGCAAAGGCACTGGACATGTTCGCACTGTTCATACAATATATATCGTTATGCGAACGGACTGGAATGTTCATCGAAGAAAATCGGAAACTGTTACTTTCAAAACTCGGGAACAACTTTATCTCTGCTGCAGTACTTCTATTCATTTTGTGCAACTGTTCAACTATAAAAACTAAAGCAATCCAACAGATTAAAACTAACTAGATGTAATTGAAAAGACTCACAGCAACCAGCACAGTTTTATAAACATGCAACATCTTTGGACCACGTGCCCTCTCCTTGTACTGTTCATTTAAAAAGTCAACGTTCGCACCAGACGATAATTGCCGCCTGTACATATTCTCTGGCTTCAGAATCTCTATGAACAACTCATCAACGAGTTGTCTACAAAACTCATCAGACATCTTTTCATTTTGGTCTAGTATGATGCGTAAATAACCACCGATGAGATCGCCGTCACTGTATCGGGCCAGCTTTTCCTAGTAATGATTTAGACGGCATACATGATTACTAGTATATAAAAGAATGTAAATCAAGGAATGGTTTTAAGGTAGACTAAAAATATCATGTGTTTACTTTCGTGCTGTACCGTGCATGTGATTGTCGTTGCGTATCTCGACCATAACAAAATAAAATATAAAATTAAAACGAAGACAACAGCGTAAACATGTTGATACAACCAATTTCAGTAATAGAGCGCGAAGCCACTGCAGTGAACTGTAATAAAACTGCTCACACTAATTAGTTTCAGCTGTAGCCAGCTGACAAAGTCGACAACATTGTATGTCCCATGCAGACAGTTTGTCTGGGGAAGTTGAAATAAAAAAAAAATTGTACATGGACCAGTGCATGGTAATGTTACATTGTATCTTCATCTTGAACAAAGGGTGCCAATCGTAAACTCTCATTTACAACTCGAGCCTCAGACAGAGCTAGTTTTGCCTTTGTACAAGCATACTTTTTGGTCTTTATCAAGTAGCCTTGTTCAACACCAAAGTGGCCACGGCTACAGCTGAAACTAATTAGTGTAAGCAGTTTTATTGCAGTTCACTGCAGTGGCTTCGCGCTCTATTACTGAAAATGGTTGTAATCATCATCATCATCATCATCATCATCATCATCATCAAGAACAACAGCAACAAAAAATTATAATAATAATAATAATAATAATAATAATAATAATAATAACATGAAAGGACCCAATGATCTGTAAGTGCAAGCACGCCGTATTGGCGGTATTTGCACAAGTTCCGTGGTGTATTCGGTGGTAGTATTTCACGAGCGAAGCGAGTGAAAGGACTGCAACCGAATACACCGCAGCACAGGTCATGTGGTTCTCTTATTATTGCATATGTTCTGTCTTTTGTTTGTATCATTGAGCGAGGGAATCGACGATTAGCCGTGTTACTACTTGTTTGTCAAATCCTTTAACTCGACTTCATAAGCTTCAGCTCGACCCTGCGGAGTTATATAACATTGCATCACTGTAATGAGGCTTCGAATCAGCTTTCACTTTTCATTAGTCAACGCCGTCACACCCTCTATTTTGATCGGCAAAATCACTGTTTACTTTATGTTTAACAAGGATGACCTCAGAGTAACGTCAAACAGGTCGGATTCTGTTCAAGATCACACAATCGTCGCAACTTCACACTAGCCCTGCGTACGATGCTGTGTGTTCCGCTACAGCTAATCGCCCCGCTCACCACAGCCCTGCAAAGACCCGTACGTAAGGTCGGTGACTTCAAATCCATTTTGGGACTTGACGTAAAAAGCCAAATTACTGCCGAAATTCAGCTTTCTTGGGCCCAAGTCGTATCCCTGCCTACCTCAGCTACTCGATCGCTTCCAAAAATGCCAGTCTTTTATTCACTTCTCGTAAATAACCGTCGATGTCGGCAACTCTCTCGCTAGCCCTGCGTACGATGCTGTGTGTTAGCCGCTACAGCTAACACACAGCATCGTACGCAGGGCTAAACTTCACACAAGCCATAGATAGTCATACAAAGAGAACTGAAAAAACTTTTAATATTTACACATTTTGAGTTTGAAATTCTTCTAAATAATTGATACAAATAACACTTTACAATTATTTACAGGAATGCATGAGTAAGATACGCTAAACGTAACTTGTCGAAAGCGATCAAATTTCATTCTTCACCACGGCACATAAGCACTCACTGTTTATCAGTACCGGTATACTGTGTAGGTCACACAAACACAGAGTTAACTTCAAGTAAAATTGACGTTCGACAGCGAGAGCACGAGTTACTGGAACACCTAATTAGGTAATTACCCAGCAACTTGGCTGAGCACTTTGCTATTTGACCTAGCATTTACCTAAACAAGAGTCTGTTTTATGGCCTGAAGACTGATAAGAAATCCATCAAACATCAGCAGGCAGCTCCCACTGAATAAACTGATCTGCCTTCACTGGAAAAAAAAACATTTTCGACTGGCATCTACACGTACACACAAGGATAAAAAGTGGTGTGGATTGTTACATGATGTTGCTTCGGTTAAAACACTAACAGCTTCACCTAACTTGGAAGTACTTGTACTTTTTTAGCCTGGTAGTAGTGGCTACGCTGCGCCGACGTCGCCCGTTGTCAATTTTTTTTTGCTTCGATGACGAAAAACTGGTCCGAGGCTAATGGCGGCGGAGCAAAATTCTAATATTTCCTTAAATCGACGAATTCAGTTTTAGGCGTAATTTCAATTTTTGGGGGTTAAATTCAGATATTGCATGTTTTTGTTCTCACCATTCAGAATTCGACGCGATTTTCGAATTTAGATTTTTGGTTATGATCTCGAATCTCAAATTCGTTTTTTTCAATTCAAAAATCAAAATCGGAAAAACAGGAACGACAACGTTAAATTTTACACAGGTGCTAGGGAGTCTCACGACAGATTGTCACATTTGGATAGCAACAGTGTAGCGAAGATCAGAGAAAAGTGATTCTAATTACTATATTATACTAGGCTTATCTGTCGTGTTTTAATGAAAATAATCTTCATTATCACATGAACTGGCCCGAATCGCCACCCGTGGAACGTAGAACAGGACGGATAAGAAATCCGAATTACACATCAACAACCGGAACCTTTTTCCTGCATTTCGCCGTGACGCTTTCGTGCACAGACCAGTCTGTCGCGATCGATGCCTTGATTTAGTGACATTTTTACGAAGAGGTAATTCGATAACTTTAGACATGGAAACATGGAAGGCATGTCCAACGAAATTTCGAGTCGCTATAGCTTTTGTAGCTTTTCTAAAGAATAGAATTCAGGTGCAGTCGCGGCTAGCGCTAAGCTCGGACGGACGGCTCAACGTCACCGTGACACGTTGAATCCGGCGTGGCGATAAACCCGAAAGCTGTACCTAAACGTACTTGTAAGTTCAACTGAATAAATAAGTACCGTACGATCTTCAGAAAGCAACATAAAAGGCAAAAGAGATCATTCTACGAACAACAATAAATTTCCTTCATCACATAAACATTCAGTTAATTCTCAATCGGAATCGAGCCTGCAGCGTAGAACTGTAGCGGAGACATCACCTGTCAGTTATAGCTCCGGGTTATAACTGTAGCCTGAAACTCTTCAGTGCGCACCATGCAGCGCTATGGATGTATTATCGAAAGTTGGCTCGGACAACAGAACAGTGTTTTCGTCAAGTGACAAAAAATTGGAGGTATCTACGGCAAAATATGTGTCACTGCCAACATCAAAGTTCATAAGACGTACACATTGACGACCGGGTTAGGGATTGACAAGTTGACACAGGCGGAGACCGGTACCGGTGGTGACCGTCCGTTGTGGTCACAGTAAACAGTGTGAGCTATCCAACTGAATTTTTCGAGCTCGCCAAGATCGTCAGTTCGTGATATTTTGAAAGCCACGACACCTCCCAGAATAAGAACTGCTGTTTCGATCTAGGCTGTTGCCTTCACTTCATAAATATATTTGAAAATATTTCGAATAAATCTGGTTATGACACTAAGGCTGTCAGGCGCAAGCGCTTTGAAGCCTCCAAGCCAGTCAGTGGCCGACTTCCTTTGGCGTCGGGACAGCGCGAGACAATGATTGACAAGTTCACGTGGCCAAACCCGTATGTTTGATTGGTAAAGATGCCATTCGGTGTATCAAAATTTCGACTTGATCTGATTTATGAATGAAACTAACGAGAAAGTGTATCTCCACGGCGATGAGTTGTTTCACTCATTAATTGAAAGTAATCCCGGAAATCGGGAAATGAAACTTTTTTTTTATATACGATTCAATAAAATACTCATCGTAATGCCATCAGTCAGTGACGATACTACTCTACAATGCCCACAATTATGAACAATTTTTTTTCGACTAAAACTAGTTCATTGGAAGGCTGATGAAAGTCTTTTGACAAACACATCTAGGGGGAGGGGAATTGACCGGGGGAGATTTGAAAAAAGTTTGAGGGTATGCCGAGACAGTATCAAAAACTACTGAGATGGTAAGGAGAACTTAAGATTGTATCGGCGTCCGTCTCAGAATGCACCAAAAACACCATTTGTCTGACAATTAAAACAAATCCCACAGAAGCAGCCGGGACAGCCGCCTTTCATATCCACCCCTACTCACACACACACTGTGTACCCGTTTCACCTAGAGATTCTGGATAACCAAAACCCCCTGCCTACTCATGCCATGTTTATCATATACATTTATAATAGAACATAGAATCAGAAAGAAGCTAATCCATGTTGTCTGTAATATTGTACACTTTTTAGTCACGCCAATATTAGGGACAATTGTTTCACCTATTGGCATTTTTTCAGTATTTCAAAGTTATGGGGGGAATGGAGTTCGGGAACAGCGCACTATCGCTGAAATTCCCCGTTTAGTTGGTTGTCGAGCTGCCAATTAGTCCTTTCAATCTATGAGATGTTGGAATAAATACACAGCTGATCTCGACGTGAGAAGTGCCTTGTAGCGTCGACTACCTTTAGAAAGCTCCATAATCAGCAACAATGTAGTCGTCTGCAAACCTTTCCTGCGCGACAAGTACAAACGTTGCAAGAAAAGGTCTGATAGGGCGTGAATGGACCGGTCGGGAAATCTGTTGCCATGACAACTCTGCAGACAGACCTTGTAACATTTGTAATGTTTTGCTTTAATCTTCACTACACTGTAGATACCAAAATGTGAAATTTTATCTAGAGACTCCCTAGCATCCGAAAGAAAGTCATGATTGTTCGTTTCTGTTCTCTCAAATTTGGTTTCTAAATTTTCAAAACGAAGTTTGAAATTCAAGACCGATACTGCAGAACCAAATTTGAAAATCCTTCTAAATTCTTAATAATGAGTACAAAAACGCAATATCTGGATGAAAACTAACCTCAAAAATTAAAATTACGCCTAAAATCGAATTGGTCGATCTCAGGAAATATTAGAATTTTACTTGGCCGCCGTTAGCCACAGACCCAAGCTGCCCTTCCGGATAACAAAAATCAAGAACACACAATTTTCTTTGTCGTAGTTTTTATTGGTAATGTCATCCATTTTACGATAACTAGCACCAAACAAAGGTGAAATGAAATCTTGCAAACGAACATGTTTGTGTTTACAAACAAAAATAGTTCCGGGTTAAAAATTTTTAAATACTCTTTAACATGAAGAAATGGCATAATGTTTTTGGTATTGCACTGCAGTGCAAATACCGGTAGTACGCGCGCGCTTCGATGCAAGTAAACTGTGGTACATATGTAGTAATAATAATAATAATAATAATAATAATAATAATAATAATAATAATAATAATAATAATAATAATGCAATGTTTTTGACATCTTACCTTTAATGCATCCCTGAGTTTTGCTAGACAATCGGCATCATTTATGTATTTAACATTTTCTTTGAATTTTCTCATTGCCTGATACAGACAAGTGCTGTGTTTTTCAATGATCTCGTAGTTGTGACATGGAAGAGCTGTTTTTGCAAAGTCATCCATGTCACAGCGGTATTCAGCAAATGTCTCGTCTACCGCGCCCTGTAGGTGGGTCTCTATCACACTTTGGACAACGGCATCTACGTTGATGGTATTTGTCGCCGAAAACCCGGACACGTACTGCTGAAGCATTTCCGCATACACTAACGAGGACAATAACAGAAATTTAATGTAGAATGTTCACTCCTCGAGGACAGATATTTGGGCGCTCAGTTGTTAAAATATTTTAGCGTCTTACATTACATCTACTTTCAAGCTTTTAGTGTAGGAATACTTTCATCGTCAATTTATCCGAATTGTCCTCATAGGGGTCACACAAAGGTGGCAGCATTTTTGTATTTCAAATTTCGGTAAATTTGAGGTAATGTGTTTTATCTATATCAAAATTTCCACCGTGACACCCTAATTTTTATTTTAGATTTGGTAAGTGTATGTCTGAAACTTTCGTGTAGGAAAGTTTGAGCAAAAGTTTAAGCCTTTCACTTTCGAGGCCAATACTACTTTAGGGGGGAAATGACGAACTACCCATGAGGGGATTGGCCGGCACAAACTATGCAGGTAGACTAATCCCCTGAGAGCGGAAAGATTCCGCATTACCGAATTAACGGCTTATGACTCCCCAGAGAGTAAATAAACTACCGATCAAGTAGAACAAAAGATCACAATGTTCATGAATATGACAGCACCCGTGATATTTGTAGAGCAATAACCGATCGACAGTCAGTTCACACCTCAAGTAAAGTATCTTTTCATATGGAAATGATTTCGAACCTACAGCGTTTGTGCCGGAGAATCTTGGCATGCTTTAAGGACACTCATGAAGCAAAGTATTCCCACAATGCCTTTGATCATGACAACAAGACAAAATTTGTAGATTAGCATTCTACGGTAGCGTTCACTGTTTTTTAGAGTAAAATAAAGTCAATTGACACCCAGCGATGCTATGACAATTATCATTATACAGAAACCATAGGAAATAAAGGAATTTAGACAAAGTTCAAAGCTTATGCATAAAAAGCTTGTCATTAAAAAATACAATTGTGTCAGAAAATATTACGTTTACAAGTGTGATGTAAATTTATCGACCTATAAAGGCCTAGCTTATTTTGTCGGTTTTTTGAACGGTAACATTATTTTCTCCGAAGACTCTTAATTTGTGTCTTCAACGCAATGATATTGAAAAAGCACTGTTGACCCGAAAACATCACCAGTAGTGTGTATATAATAAGAGAAACAATAAACAATTCTTACGTTTTCCGTTGATGTAACCAATATATGGCCAGGCCTTTTTGGGTTTCATGAGAGTACGGCAACGTTTTATGAAGACGTCGATGTTTTTCAAGAAACCCTTGTCTAAGCTCCCGTGATTCTTTCCTTTTCCCATTTCTGTCAACACTGACACTTCTGGCGATGGCAAGGGAAGAGTCATTGCATCAAACACTGGAAAAGACTTTAACAAAGACCTCCGAATAGCGTTGAGTTCCTTTACCTTGGCTTCCGTCATAATAGTTTCTTTTTCTAGTTTCAATATCTGTGAATTTGGGTGGAGACGAAATCATTCTCAGTTTAAAACTTTTGGTAATCTATCTTGTTACCTATACGTTAATTTTTGTGTTCCTGTCTTGTTCTTTCATAGTCCTAGATTTCCCAGAATTTAATGCTGATATAAAGTAAGGGAACGCAAGAATAATAGAATCATCCTGTTTCTATTATCGAAATAATTATTTTGCTCTAATACAGTATTAGTCATACATCATGGACGTAACATTCGCCAAATTATGTCAGATAATCACGTAAGACTTACCTCTTCGAATAGGTAATTTTTGAAGTCAACTTTTACATTTTCACCGTCTTTGGAAATCTCGAACGACATGGTAACATCACGTAAAAGCCAAATGAAATTTGGGAAGAACTTGATAAATTCATTCTCCAGTAGGGTTGTCTTCTTTGGATCACACCCGCTCGGACTAAACACTTTAATGAGTCTTTTTACCCAACTAATAAAGGAAACAAAGAGAACACTTTATCGTCGTCAGAGTTTACAATTTCACAAGCCTTCGTAGTAAATGACAGTATATAAGGAGCCAAAGACGGTCAATGCATATTTCAAACATAAAATCGTCGAAATCATGGATCTCTCTCTCTCTCTCTCTCTCTCTCTCTCTCTCTCTCTCTCTCTCTCTCTCTCTCTCCAATACGGTGGTGAATGAAAAGTGACCCATGCGGGACTCGAAACCAAAACCTCCGTATACATTACGGATGCTCCACTAACTGAGCTAATGGATCAGTCGGCTCAGTGTGGGCGGTCCTCCCTCTTAGATGGGGCTTTTCATTCTGAGTGCATGGATGGTGAGTAAGACGGCTAAACTCATCACCTAAGCTTTTAGCCTAAGGATCCCGCGATATTCTACAGGGCATCGCACACAAGTCACCAACTTAGGAATCGGTCAACGGAAATGAGAATCAGCATATATATATATATATATATATATATATATATATATATATATATATATATATATATATATATATATATATATATATATATATATATATATATATATATCCCCTACCTGAGTTTGATCAAGTCCTCTTCTCTTGGGTGGCCGTTACTGTTATAGACCAACACAGATGGCATCAAGGCCATTAAAGCAAATATAAGCATGTCGTCTTCTTTGTGTGCGTTGTATGCATCAAGTCCCTCTGTGTCCAGGATAATAACAGTAACTTCTGTTCCGTTCGACAGTGTTTTTTTGAACACATCTGTACTCATCCATATCCCTTTCAGATAAAGATCACTTGCTGTCAATCAACTATGATATATGATACCACAATATTGTGAGACAGTATGACTACAATGCCCTTAATTCTCGAAATAATCATCGCTTTAAAGAGCTGCCCGAGTCGTTACTATTTTAAGCCGATAAGCTTATATAAAACTATTCTGTAGCATCTCACGAGTGCTGCTCATAAAATCATTTTAAAACTTACTCAATGCAGTACACTTGATAACTCTTTTTGCTGTCAATTGCATTTTTATATTGAAATTTAAATTTTCTATTGTAGCTTTATTGTTTGATTTATAATTAAATTCACTTTAATTTTAATGGCAATTTTGACTTAAGGTTTCATGGTCATATTGATTCTTTTGTTTTTTAAAACTAGAGTTGGTTTTGTTTGCGAATTTAAAGTTAATGCTTGTTTTTATTTAAATTATATATTTGTTTTTAACTTTAACTTCGAAAATTTAAAAATCTACCTATCATCGGATTTTCATTTTAATATGTTGCAAATGAAGTGGCCATGGGATTTTCATTTTGATTTTAACTTCCGTTTACGTCGTATTTTGTGTAATTTTTTCATGCAAAATAAAATGTTGTTCCGTTTCATTTTTAACCGTTTGGCCTATCTACCATTGTGCAAAAGAAACATGATATCGTTGACATGAGCGCCAAATCTGGCCACGTTATGCGGAATTCGAACGTCTGTCCGTCCGTCAATCCGCCCTCTGTCCATCCAACGATACATTAATCAATCAGTCAATTCATCATTCAACCATATATCCGCCCAGCCAGCCATCAGTACATACACACACATATACATACATACATACATACATACATACATACATACATACATACATACATACATACATACATACATACATACATACATGCATGCATGCATGCATGCATGCATGCATGCATGCATGCATGCATACATACATACATACATACATACATACATACATACATACATACATACATACATACATACATACATACATACATATGTAAGTACGTACGTACGTACGTACATACATACATACATACATACATACATACATACATACATACATACATACATACATACATGCATGCATGCATGCATGCATGCATGCATGCATGCATGCATGCATGCATGCATGCATGCATACATACATACATACATACATACATACATACATACATACATACATACATACGTACATACATACATACGTACATACATACATACACTTATGCGCACGCACCTTACCGCTACATACCCATTTGTCTTAAGCAAATGCGAACCTATGGTCTATATATGCTGTTAGTTTATGGGATATTTCGAAAACACACAATATGACACAATATGTAGCAGCAAAACGAAGGCTGTGACACAGAGTGGTTGTATTTGTTGCTGCGTGTATTCATCAGAAGTGTAGTAAATCATACCTATTGTCCCTGGATTCTGTGTATGTGATGTTTTGAATACACACTCTTGTTGCCTTGGTTCAATCAGCTGAGATGCTATGTATGATTTTCCAGATTTTGAAGGACCAATGACGGCAACAGGACAGATTTGATCGTCGATGGAATGCAAGAAATCTATAGCGTCTTCGCACACCACAAGTTTTCCTCGACTCTTCTTTTTTTCCTCCAGGACACCTTTAGTTCTATTCCATACGTAGTTGTCCGGATAACACAGTGGAAGTACCCTTGGTAATGTTCCTAGTATGCACATATTGCGATGAAACATGAGTGACACGTAAAGCAACATTACGACGAATTTCACAGATTTGGGTCATTATCACAGGTCTCATTCAAGCTGTCCCGAATTGTATTGAGACAGATGACTTCCTTTACCATGTGTGTGGTATACATAGCAAAACTATCAGAGCAGCAAAATTGCAAACAAAGTTGACTTGGAACTTTATACTATATATATGAATTTTGCATTCATTCACGTACATGTACGTTAAATATTTTGATGGATGTAGTCAGGCATTGTCCCAAGCTTGCTGTGCGTCAGTAATTTCTATTTTGTACTTATTTTTCATAACACTCCGATTTAGCATCGACTTTTGTAATTTCCAATGAGGATATCTGTATAATTTTAATTTTGTGTTATATTATATATATATATATATATATATATTATATATATACATATATATATATATATATATATATATATATATATATATATTTATATATATATATATGTGGTGTGTGTGTGTGTGTGTGTGTGTGTGTGTGTGTAATGACACAAAATTACTTGAAGTATAAAATAATTGTATCTGTTACTTAAGCTTCATGCATCCTGCAATCATCAGACAGATGAAGTGATATATATATATATATATATATATATATATATATATATATATATATATATATATATATATATATATATATATATATTATATATATATATATATATGAGAACAATTTACCGTTATGGGTTAAATGAACGAGCAAAGAAAAAGGGTTTTTCAAATGATAACCACGCCAATGTTTGAATTCTATTTCTAAGAATTTCACGTACTGGTTTAAGACCATCTAATGTTCATGGAAACACAAAAACAAAAACCGATCAGCTGTTTCATGTGAGGAGTTTTTTCATATGTTAAGTCAATGTCTGAAAAATAACCTATGTAAATCTTTTAATAACATCAGAAAGATTCTAGATCAGACCAGAAAAACGAATATTGAAACAAATTGCTTTTTTTGTCCTACAACATAAAGGTTACCACAGAAATACCATCAATGGTACGATTACATATTGGATATTATAGACACTAAACTATACAAACAGCCAACTAAGCAATCAGTAACTCCACCTAAAATACCTGTGTAGTGTATCACGGGAATAAGGGTCTCGGTGATATCAACATTTCGAAGATCTTTAATCAACGTGATATTCATCAATACCTACCAAGAGAATGATGATGGCCGTCGAGTGACATACAGACTAGTTAAACCTATTCGTAATAACATCTTCAACTACAAACAAACAGTTGAAAGTATAAACATCTCAGAAGACAAATGCCTATCTGACACTGAAAGTTGTGACTATCAGCATTCTCAGTTATGTGATCCGAATCAAAGACATATTGTAACAGGGGATCTCAGGATTGTTGAAAATGCCAGGTAAAGGAAATTGTTATCCAAGGGACCTAATTTTAGGGAGCCAAGGACAGTCAACTATTCTCAGTGTGTTAGGTTTATTGAGTCATCTCTCAAGGACTTCATTCCATCCATGGCCGCCAAATATGATGTTGACATCACAACTTTCGATGAATGCAAAAGTAAGGTGATGGATGCGGTAGATGCAAATGTTCAAAAATTGAAGAAACCTAAAAAACCAAGGAAAACATCTCCAGTACTTAAAGACCCTACGGCAGTCGTCTGTTTCGAAAACCTTCACCGTAAATATGTTGTGGTACCAATAGATAAAACTGCAAACAATATTGCATTTGTGTGCAAATCATTCTATATAAGCGTCTCCTTACTGAAGTGGGTATCATGAACGGAGGGTCAGACACATACACAATATCAAAAAAAGATGTGACATTTGTTATCACGAACAACATTGCAGTATGTGACAGATTTGGACTTAAAGTATCAGAGAAAGAACAAAAACTACCACTAATGTACTGGATGTCCAAGATGCATAAGAACCCATCCGGAGCTCGCTTTATTGCAGCACTAAACCACTCAGTAAAACGATTTCTAGTGTCTTTAAATTAATTTTTAACAAGTACACAGATTCCATCTAAAAAGCAAATTTTACAGCAACATCAAAACTTTATGGGTTGTGAAAAATTCTTTTCCAGTAATTGAAAAGTTGAACGTCATCAACACTAGGAAAAAGGCCAAATGCATCTCAACATTCGATTTCGGTACACTATACACCAAAATTGAACATAAGGATCTACTGAAAGAACTGTTTAATGTAGTTGACTTTGTATTTGAGGGTGGAGCTAAACGATATATATTGATATCTCTTCTTCGCAAAGAGAAACAAGGCCCTTGTTTTCTCAGGCATCACTAAAGTCTGCTATAAAACATCTCATAGTTGAAAGTTATTTCCAGATAGGCAATATACGCCTTTTACAAAACACAGGCAATCCTATGGGTATTGATCCAGCGCCATTTTGGGCAAATTTATATCTACACAGGCATGAGTATAGATTCATGTCAAAACTCATTTATACCCATAGAGCTCGTGCTCGGAAATTTCATGGATTTGCACGATTCATCGATGACATATGTCTTCTAAATGATGGTGGAGAGTTTTGTAGATCATACGAGCAAATATATCCTGCAGTGCTCACGTTAAAGTGTGAGCATAATGGGCAATATGCTACATTTCTGGAATTGGACATATCTATAGTAGATGGAATATTCGTCTATAAACTCTTTGACAAGCGCGATGATTTCAAGTTTTCTATTGTGCGAATGCCAGATCTCGAAAGTAACATCCCTTCGTATATTTTTTATGGCACTGTATTGTCAGTATATCTTCGCATTGCTCGCGCAACACTTCTAATATAAGATTTTCTTCAAAATGTTACCTGCCTGTACAACAGGATGTTGTCTCAAGGAGGACAATAACCTAAAAAATTATCAGACAGTTTCATAAAGCTATGTCAAGACATCCTCAACTTTTTGAAAAATTCAATAACACCGAAAGACATATATAACATCAGACTCAGAATAACATGAGGTGTGGTGGTGATCAGTACTGCTTGGGGAGCCAAGGCAGTTGACTGTATTGTTTTTAAATCCCCGAAACAGTCGCCTTGGTAAATAACTGATGAAAACCTAGGAGATTTTGATGATGCTATTTCTTTGCTGTATATTAATTGTTATCAACTAATCCTGCTGATGTCATATCTTCATCATTCATATGACACGATCATAGAGAACCCATAATGATCTACTTCTTGCACTTGCATGACGTTACTTGACATCATTGCTGTATTTATTTCCGTCCGAGTAAATTTAAACTGTTTGGCTACTTTTTAATATATATATATATATATATATATATATAATATATATATATATATATATATATATATATATATATATATATATATATTATGAAATTTCGTGGGCAATTATCGGCAGATCATCGAGTTGTTCTTACATAAGCAAGCGATGTAAGCTTTGTATGTCAGACAAGCTACACATTACCAATGCTGACAAACCTTCGCTATTAAATAAACGCTCTGAGGTGGTTTCAAAATGTCGCCACCAAAAAAATTATTATTTATCAAATTTTGTCCGCACCTACAACGGAATTGTACGTCTCATTCATATAAATGAGAGTCGCTAAGAAACATGTTTGAAAACATTTTTAAGAAACACTTTTGTCTGAGTATTACAGGATGCATGAAACTTAAGTTACAGATACTATTACTTTGTACTTTAAGTAATTTGTGTTATTATTTATAATGCTCTGCTCAAACATCGAGCGCTGTAATTTCCCAGCAGGACATCCGTATACTTCGATATGTATCTTTGTGTGTTTATGTGGGTATGTGTGTGTATTTATGCGTCTTCATGAATGCAGAATATATTATCTTTAAAGGGTGAATATATATGTATGTACGTATACATACATACATACATACATACATACATACATACATACATACATACATACATACATACATACATACATACACGAACACACACATACTGCTACATACTCATTTGTCTTAAGCAAATGCGAACCTATGTTCTATGTAGTTAGTGTATGAGATATTTCAAAGACACACAATATGACACAATATGTTACAGCAAAACGAAAATTGCAATACAGAGTGGTGTTATTGTCGCTGTGTGTATTCATCAGAAGTGTTTTTAAATTAAATCATAATAATACATACCAATTGTCTCTGGCTTACATTCATGTGATGGTTTGAAGACACAATCTTGTGGCCTTGGTTCAATAAGCTGATTTGCTATGTATGATTTTCCAGATCTGGCAGGACCAGAGACAGTTACGGGACAGATTGGACCGTCGGTGGAACGCAAGGAATCTATAGCGTCCTCACATACCACAAGTTGCCCTCGACATTTCTTGTTTTCCTCCAGGACACCTTCAGTTCTTTTCAATTCGTAGTTGTCCGGATAACACAGTGGAAGAAGCCTTGGTATTGTTCCTAGTATACAGAAATTGCGATGACACATGAGTGATATTTGATGCAAAACTACACAAAATTTCACAGAATCGGATCATTATCACAGGAGGTCCCATTCAAGCTGTGCCGAATTGTATTGAGACGAATGCGCTCCATGAATACCATGTGTGTAGTATATATAGCAAAACTGTATCAGAGCAGCAATATTGCAAACAAAGTTGATTTGGAAGTTTCTACTCAATATATGAATTTTGAATTCATTCACATACATATACATTAAATATTTTGATAGATGTATTTAAGCATTATCCCGAGCTTGCTGTTCGTCAGTAATTTGTATTTTGTATTTTATATTCATAACACTCTGATTTAGCATCGACTTTTGTAATTTCCCATGAGGATATCTGTATAATATCACATATATATATATATATATATATATATATAATATATATATATATATATATATATATATATATATTTCGCTCACTGCTTTAATAGTAGTTAGAGCACTCTGAGATTGTTGGGCAGCCTCTTGCGTAATATAAGGGGCGTTCACTGTTGGCACTATGCTTCGCTCATGGTACGTGTTGCCGTTTGAGCACTCTGGTGAGTCCATATTTTCAATCCTCAACAATGTGTAACCGTACTCTCTGTGCCCAAGTTCAGAGGTTGCCATAAAGCCATTATGGTGATAACCGGGAGGGCACATTGTATACATTTTGTGTATTTCGCTCACTGCTTTAATAGTAGTTAGAGCACTCTGAGATTGTTGGGCAGCCTCTTGCGTAATATAAGGGGCGTTCACTGTTGGCACTATGCTTCGCTCATGGTACGTGTTGCCGTTTGAGCACTCTGGTGAGTCCATATTTTCAATCCTCAACAATGTGTAACCGTACTCTCTGTGCCCAAGTTCAGAGGTTGCCATAAAGCCATTATGGTGATAACCGGGAGGGCACATTGTATACATTTTGTGTATTTCGCTCACTGCTTTAATAGTAGTTAGAGCACTCTGAGATTGTTGGGCAGCCTCTTGCGTAATATAAGGGGCGTTCACTGTTGGCACTATGCTTCGCTCATGGTACGTGTTGCCGTTTGAGCACTCTGGTGAGTCCATATTTTCAATCCTCAACAATGTGTAACCGTACTCTCTGTGCCCAAGTTCAGAGGTTGCCATAAAGCCATTATGGTGATAACCGGGAGGGCACATTGTATACATTTTTGTGTATATATATATATATATATATATATATATATATATATATATATATATATATATATATATATATATATATATATATATATATATATTCATCACACCCCAGACATACCAAAACGGACATCCCATACGGCATATATATATATATATATATATATATATATATATATATATATATATATATATATATATATATATATATAATATATATATATATATTCATCATCACACCCTAGACATACGAAAGCGGGCATCAAACATGGCCTAGCCGTACGTATATGCCGTATCTGCTTAAAAACAGAGTGGCGGTATGCCTACTTGAACGAACTTGAAAAATCACTAGTCAAACGAAACTACCCAGAAAAACTTATCAAAAGATAGATCGAGCAAAAAATATTTCAAGGAACCAACTACTTGAATACAAACCAGTCAAGACGCAGTCACGTATACCGTTAGTCACTACATTCAACCCCCGCCCCCATCCCAGCATAAAACAAATAACAGAGTCCCACTTCGTTCCACATACTCCATTTGTTGATCGCTGTCAGAATGCCATCCCAGAACTCCCAATCATAGCACATTTGCCGCAGTAAAAACCTACTGGAATTGCTGGTACACAGCAATGTATCCAGCACTACAAAACAGCAGGTTTCTTTCAATTCAATTCTACCAGAGGCTGCAACATATGCAAATACTCACATAGGGCAACAGAATTCATAAGTACCACTTGCAAAACAACACACGAAATAAAAAGCAATACGTCAGAGAAACTAAAACAGAGTTCAGACTACGCTTCAATAATCACCTATCATCAATCAGGCGAAATTAGAACACCGTAGTAGCTCTGCACTTCAACCAACCAAACCACACAATCCAAGATGTTGACATAATTGGCATAATTAGGTCAGGAACACCAATGGCACCATCCGCAGAAATCTAGAATCCCAATGGATAGCAAAATTAAGCACATTAACACCTCAAGGCCTCAACATTCCTGCATCTTAAATACACCACCGTTCTTAGTAATTATGCAAAATACAGCGCCCTCACATATCACCAATAAATAGCCCTGCCTGTAACAATCTGCGTGCCATTTACCATCCCGCGCCAATACACTAGGTAAGCCCAATTACTAAAACCACCCTTAACTGCTCTGTAATTTTCTGTTTTCAAAAAGACATGTGCCTTTTTCACATCTAAACTGTACTTGATTTTTTCAACAGAACACCTGATGAAGTTTGACTTCTCGGACGAAACGTTGTGACAAGTGAAATAAAACCGTGAAAACCAGAATATAGTAGAATGTGAATATTCTTCCAACAAGTATATACATATATATATATATATATATATATATATATATATATATATATATATATATAATATATATATATATATATATATTATATATATATGTGAGGGGAGAAGGTGGGGTTGGGGTGAGGGTGGGTTGGTGACTGATATCTACTTGCACCCCAACACCGCCGAAGGTTGATAGAAGCTCCATGAACACAGTCACGCCAGCAACCATGCAACATGCAAAAAACAATGAATGTATTTGTGTCGACTTAAGATGGCTGAACGGAAGTGCGCGTGTGCAATAAACGTTTCTCAAATTTCATCCAGAATGGTAATTTACCAAAATACGTAAATATACAAATGCAGCTTTTAACACAAGGTATGGTATAATATTCAAAATATATTTTTTTGTGATTGCATGATTATCATTCCTACCACAGCAGACGAATATAGTGGTGATGTAATAAGTTGGCTGATTCAAAAGCAAAAGCCTATCTCAACGGGCTTCCAATTAAGGAAGCGTTCAGTTATTATGGCCGGGGGTGGGCCGGCAAATTCTTTCTGCGCATCAGTCAAAATAAATGAACCCCCCTACCCATTGTTCCAAAAAATTGATGACCCCCTTTCAAGATGATAAAAATTTCATAACCCCCCGCACCCCACATTGCTTGAGTAAAGCTGCACACACAAACACCTCGGGGGTATGGAGCGATAGAATCCCAAAAAAAAGAGCTTAGATTTTTTCAAATGACCTTCCTTACAAACTCAAAAGGTGTTGATGCTCAGATTTCCCCTTCTGACTTGCTTATAATTTTGAAATTACCCCTCAAAGAGGTTGGACGGAAATTACTGATGGAACGCAATATTTTTGTGTACAAAATGTGGATATTTGAAAATAATTAAAAATCAGCTGTTGATAATGTTGATTCACTATACATGGTATGCATATATTTTCTCATACATGTATGAGAAATCTATGTGATACTTTTTCGATGCAAAACTATATCCATGCATTTATAGATATTTGATAATTTACATAAATGTACTTAAATGAAATAGGGTTGTTACAACTGGCATGTGGACAAAAAGTTTGACCTTAGAATTTTACCAAAAATATTCATCCACTATACATGGGAGTCAATGATAAAATTGTGAATATTTTTTTTTCCAATGAAAAACGTGGTATACTTGTGCATATACAGACGATGGTTAAATGTGCATATTATGTGTACAAGAAATCTGATTATGGAATTTCACTGAAAATGTTCATCCACTATACATGGGAGTCTATGAGGAAAGTGTGAATAATTTTTTTCCAATACAAAAATAGGTAAACCCATGTATTTATGCACTCTCGATTATTGATATCAATGTACTAGATTAGATTAGGGTGGTAACAAATGGATGTGTTTGCCAGAAATTGGATTTTGGAATTATACCAAAATGTAGATTCACTGTACATGGGAGTCTATGAGGAAATATGAATATTTTTTCCAATACAAAACTATCAAAATCTGTGTATTTAGAGACATTTGATAATTCATTTTTAAAGTACTTAGTTAGCCTAAGATGGTTAAAGGTTGATATGTGTGCAAGAAATTGGATTTTGTAATTTCACCGAAATGTTGATTCACTATACATTTGAGTCTATGAAAAAACTAAGAATATTTTTTTACAATGCTAAGCTAAATTAGTTTGTGCTTTTATAGGTGTTTGATAATTGATACAAATGAACTTGATTCAAATAGGGTATTTAAAAGTTCAGATGTGGACAACAATTATGATATTGGAAGTTCACCTAAAAGAATTATTTATTTTTTCATGGTACTAGTAGTATCATTACAGGTAACTGTTGAATAATATCCCGACAACACTTGCTATATCTCTAATATGTAAATAATAGGCATTGTTCATTGCCCTCAGTTCAGTGAGCTTGATTTACAATAAGACAAGCCTCAGAGTTGTCAAGTCAAGATGATCATGTGACAGATAATTATAATTTTGTTCAGATTTACAGGTGAATAACAGCAGAGAATGAAATCGTGCAACGAATCATTTTTATCTCCTAGAATATTTATGAACGCTGAAACTACTTTTTGACGGGACGGATACTTATGAAAATCAAGTAACCCCCCGCCTATGAGCTGTTTGAAAAATGCGTGACCCCCGTTGCAGTTTTCAAATTTGAGGTGCCCCCCCCCCTAGATTTTGCCGGCCCACCCCGGCCATAATAACTGAACGCTCCCTAATGTGTGAATACGTGCCATCTTGGGACTCATATCCAACATATGTGTCGTCAGTTTACCCCATGGTCACGTCACATACATGTAGGCACTGCAAGTGTAGGGGCGTCTCGTAGTCGTATGTGTATTTCTGCAATTAGGAACACCTAACGCCTGTAATGCATGTACCATATATATGCATGCCGTGAATATGAGACTTTACCGGAGTCAGGTACGCGACGGCCATTTTACCAGATTTTTGGCGAAGTGGCTTGCGCATGATGTCAGATGGAATTCGAAATGACTGCATTCTTGACAAAAACTTGCAACAAAGCAAGGCAATCATTGTCATCATAAGCCTTCAAACTCTCAATCGATATCGGTTTTTTTTAGAACGACGACGTGATTTGTGTCAGCGGGTGACTCGTGGATGCGCATACTTTATCTGCCTGACAAAACCAATATCTTTATGAAGGACATAGAATTAGTAACATTGTAACAAGCACAGGAATAGACTAAGTCTCCCTGAAACTTTATTAGCCGACTAACATGTTCAATATTGTCGTCCAATCAAAGTCGTCGATAGAAAGGCGCGTACCTGACCCTTTTCATTTGCACAGCACAGCCTGCGGTAGATCCAGACTTATCGCCTCGTACACCATTATGACAACCTATAGCTGCATTGAGTTACGTCGATGAAATAAACGAGAATTTGGTTTGAATATACGATCATGCGTATTAATTTTTTTTTCAAATTTATAATAGTACATGATATGCGCTACACCAGAAGTTTCTCTCGATCATTTCTCAAAATCTGACCTAGATGTTGAAATTGTATCTAGTTAGTCCGATTCTGGAAATTTGCCTCTGAAAGCCGTTAATCAGCTGTATTGGGCAAATCCAGCATGAACACCTAGTTGTGCAAAATAACATTCTCATTTCAAGATTACAGCATAAAACTACTGAAGCGTCTCTAATGGCCTTAGCCTAGCTTGCATTCAGAATCAAAAGATCACAAATTTCGGGCCATGCATGCAATGAAGATCAAGTTATCAGTAGATGTTGACTCTCCGATTGCCATTATATTCCTTTCCAGGCCGGTGATTTCTTAAAGTTTCCAGCCCACTTGACTTTCAGAGATTTGCATGTTATTTGACTTCCTCGTATTATTTATGTCATATTGTAGAATGTAAAGTTGTTATATATTTCACCTATGCAGCAAATAAAATGTGTTGGACTCTACCCTTACTGTTTACATTACCTTCTTTTAGAGTTTTTGTTGTAATCGTCGGTGCTTGATGTTCACTAGTTTCCTGTGTTTGCGTTCCGCTAGTTTTAACGCTGGTTTCAGGTGTTTTCCGTCCGCCAGTTTCCCGTGAAGGGAGTGCTTTACTTTCCGATGTGCTAGGTTGGTTTGTTTCCAAGAACTTGATCACTTTTTCCTTCAAAGGGTCTCGTTTTATGGATTCTAACAATTCCGACAATAGGTTTAGGTTGGATTCTGAAATGTGTCCCCTAGACTCCAGCTCAACGAATATGTCATTTGCACTATTAAGTCTTTCTAGAACCTTTCTCTCAATCTGTTCGTCCTGAAGAAGACATTTCATTTCGGTTACTTCACGGGCCACCAGGTTTAAGTCCAGTTCATGGTACAGCTTCCTCAGTGGAGCTATGCGATTCAATGAATCTGCGTCTCTCCCCGCCATTGAGCGTTCAATTGTTTCAAGTCCCGAATTCAATTTGGTATAGTTACATAATCCGTCTCATCTTAGAAAGTTAGCTGGTGTTCAAAGCTTACCCACGGTTCCTCTATAGAGATTGTGCTTACAAAGGGCTGCTGGCTATTTAACAGTACCGGGTACACAATTATTGAGGCTTCTGTGTAGGAGAAAAGGAGGGCGAAGCCAGGCCCACAATGACGGTTTAAGTTAGCGTAACCATCAGCTTCAAATGATATATAGAACTTACCCAAAAGGTCAAAGGTGTATTAAACGCCATCTTGGAAATCGCACAGCATTATGGTCCGACCGAAATGAATGCTGTTGGAGGGGCAAACCCGAAGCATGTCACTCGAGCCATAGCGTTCTAGCGTAGACGTACCAGGATACTCCGCTATTTCCTATCGTTATCGTTTTTTGACAGAGTTATCATCTAAAGTTAAGATTTAAGTTCTTTTTTTCTGTCGTGGAAAGTATTATTATTATCGTCGAACAAATTTAGAACCCAAATGACATCGTGTGTTGCTTCATAGTCACTGGTAAGGGTACATGTTTTTGACAAATCTATTGTTTTACTACGTTTAAGCCAGATTTTCGTGATATCGACATAGAACGGTCTTAAAAACTAGACTGTCAGCACTTAATGGGATCGTTGCAATCGTTTTGTAGTCTATTTTGCTGTATGTTGTTGGTTCAAGAGTTAATCTTTGATAGGGAGCTTTCATGGCTTGACTCAAATTTCACACCTTAGCTTGCAAATGAATAAAGCCGTTCACATTAATATCTGTTTCTACCATCACATAAAACATTCGGTAAACTAGCCTGCACAACAAAGAAAAGCATGTGAATAGGAATTTTCTCATGCTCATAGAAAGTTGTAAGCAGACATTTTGCTCATTTGTTGATGCTTCAGAACAATGCTGCCAAAAAGGTGCGTGGCTTATGTAGCTGTAATAGGTAATATTCAATGTCAGCTTCTGGTAAAACTTAATATCAAGATTGTTATTTTCTATTTTTAGATGTATTGTAATTGTTTATTTTAAAATTATTTTCCAGAAAGCCAGTCTTGAATAAAAATCTCGGGTAAATATCCTTACTATTAGATAAGTTATCACATCTTACTGCAAAATATAACTTTCATAAAATTTAATACAAACTATTAGTCCGTGGGCTGGAGGGGCCCACCGTGCACCCCCCCCATAAACCTACTACATGGGTATTTTTTTGTTCTTTGGGATCTGCTGAACTAGAAAAAAGATGTTAACATTGGATATTTTGGGATGCACTACCTGTCTGCACTGGTTTTTGATTTGTATGTACCACAAAAAATGGCGAAAAATGGGTAGGGGTAGGGGGTACTATATCCTCCCCTAAATTGAGTAAACTAGCATGAAATAGCACAAACCTTACATTTTTGGAAAGCTCAGATACTGCTCTTTCTGAGGAATACCAACTTTAGCAAAATTGATTTGTGTACATAGAATAGGACGACTTTAAAATGAATTTTTTTGACAATTTTGAAATTTTTTACCCAAAATACCATGTAACAATTGTGATTTACTTTTTATTAAGCAAAATTTTCACAACTTTTTGTGTTTAAATTATTTATTCCAACATATTAAACAAGAAAAAAAGTGTTAACATCAGATATTTAACTCTACACTACTTCTCTGGAGTCAATTTTGAATTGCGTGTATCTGTATGGGATGTGCAAAAGCTAGGGGTAGGGGTACAACATTCTTTCCTTGATGAAGTAAACTGGCTTGAAATGCCATATACCTTATAGTTTTAGAAAGCTGAGATACTGGTCTTTCAAAAATGCATAAAGTTTTAGTAAAAAAATATGACGTCATAGAATTGGATAACTTTAAATCGATTTTTTCTGGTAATTCAGTATTTTTAACCAGAAGAAAATACGATAACTATTATTTCCTCCCAATAAAGCAAATCAAACAGATTTGTGGATGTTATTTACTAATTGCAATGTGCTGAAGAAGAAAATAAATGTCAAAATTGGGTATTTACAATGCATTATTGTCTCTACTCACTAAAATTGCAAGTTTTGCTACATTGGTATATCGTGAATGGGCATTTTATTGTTATGCAATGAACTAATGCACAGCCTTAAAAAGAAGACTTTAAAACAAGCACACATAGTCATATTGCCATTTTCTCCTTAAAGTAAATAGATTGTTGATGACTATCTATTTTTATAATTTACTTTTTAAATATTTTTTTATAAAATAATTTTGATAAGACGTATTTGGAAAAATGTCTATGCCTCCTTGTCTTACTTATACGGCAAGCATTACTAACAATCTATTAGGCCGTGGGCTAGAGGGGGCATCTACGTACACCTCCCCCCCCCCAACCCCACAGGATAACAAACCTTTATTTTCAGAAGCCTTGGGATCCCTAGAATAAGAAATATGATTTGAACAGACAAAATATAGGGATGAATAGCTGTCACGGTCATGTTTTGAAGGGTACCGCAAAATCACGATTTTTGTGACCCACATGGATTTTTGTCGACCCTGTCTTCATTACGTCATCTGCTAAGCTTACTGTTTAACATGACCTGGCTTATGGGGTATCATTAGAAAGGTGATTTATTCTTCTTGAAATTGGTATATAGTAATATGCAATATCTTCTATAGTTTTCATGAAATAGGGCCATAATTTACCCCATACCCCAAAGTTTATGTCGCAAATTACTGTCAAAACTAATCTAAATTCTACCAATTATTTACCTAGACATAATACAAAGGGTAATGCTGTGTATTAATTTTGTGTTATTTGCTACAGGTACATGTTAGAAACCTGAAATAAACTTTTGACAGAAAAAATATTGGGATCCTGTAGCTGTAACAGTCATATTTTGAAGGGTCCCGCAAAATCACAGTATTACTGAATCACATTCGTTTTGTTAAACCTGTCTTCTTGTAAGTCTTCTGCTGAGCTTATTTTGAACATAACGGGGCGTATGCGGTATCATTAGAAAGTTAATTTACTATTCTTTAAAATGATATATTGCAATATGCAATATCTTCTATAGTTTTCATGAAATGAGACCAAAACTTACCCAATACCCCAAAGTTTTATGTCGCAAGTTACAGTCAAAACTAATCTCAAATTCTACCAATTATTTTCCTAGACACTTTGCAAAAGGGATGCTTTGTATAAAATATATTTGATTTGGTACAGGGACATGTCAAAAATATGAGTTAGACTTTTAACAGACAAAATATTGGGATTGAATGACTGTTACTTGCATGTTTTGAAGGGTACCGTGAAGTCAGAGTATTACCGACTCGATATGTTTTTGTTAAATGTGGTGTCTTGTAAGTCATCTGCTGACCTAACTTTGTATCATAGCCTAGCTTATGGGCTGCCATTGGAAAGACAATTTATTTGGCTTTAAAATGACATATTGTAATATACAATATCTTCTGTAGTTTTCATGAAATGGGACCAAACCTTACCCCATACCCCAAAGTTTTATGTCGTAAATTACTGTCAAAACTGGCATTTAATTTCGATAAATTCTATAAAAAAGACAAACTTTGTATGAAACCTATTTTATTTGTTACAGAGACATTTCCAACTATGAAAGATACCATTAACAGGATAATTATTGGGATTTAATAGCTGTTAGCATCATGGTTTGAAGGATAGCAGGATATGTTGCTGAAAACCGTGAAATGTTATTAAACAGGTTTCCATGAAATTTATCTGCCAACCTTTATTTTATCCGTAACCCAGATTGTAGGGTATCATTACAAAGATTTTATCACTCTTATTTTTAGCATATCATAAAGTGCATTATCATCTTAAGTTGTAATGAAATAGCAAAAAACTCATCACTCAAACCCTTAGTTTGATTTGCAAACTACATCTGTTCTAAAACTTTGCAGTTTGCGGATTTGGGATGTGGGGTAAGTTTTGGTCCTATTTCATGTAAACTATTGAAGATATTGCATATTACAATATTTCGGTCTCTTTTAGGCAAAATTTTCTTTCCAATGATAGCCCATCAGATAGGTTTGAGTAAACAGTAAGCTCAGCAGATGACTTACAATAAGACAGGTTTAACAAAAACGTATGCGAGTTGGCAATACCGTGATTTTGTGGTACCCTTCAAAATATTACTGTTACAGCTACAGCATCACAATATTTTTTCTGTTAAAAGTTCGTTTCAAGATTCTAACATGCACCTGTAGCAATTAAACTAAATCTAATACAAATCATTGCCCTTTGTATTATGTCCTGGTAAATAGTTGGCAGAATTTGAGATTAGTTTTGACTGTAATTTGGAACATAAAACTTTGGGGTATGGGGTAAGTTTTGGTCCTATTTCATGAAAACTATAGAAGATATTGCATATTGCAATATAGTTTTTTAAAGAAGAGTAAATTAACTTTCTAATGATGCCCAACTTGCCACGTTATGTTAAAAAGTAAGCTCAGTAGGCGACTTACAAGAAGACAGGTCTAACGAAAATGTATGCGAGTTGGCAATACTGTGATTTTGCAGTACCATTCAAAATATGACTGTTACAGCTACAGCATCCGGATATTTTTGTGTTAAAAGTTTATTTAAAGTTTCTAACATGTACCTGTATCAAATAAAATAAATTTGATACAAAGCATTGCCTTTTGTATAATGTCTAGGTAAATAATTGGTAGAATTTAAGATTAGTTGTGACAGTAATTTACGACATAAAACTTTGGGGTATGGGGTAAGGTTTGGTCCCATTTCATGAAAACTACAGAAGATATTGTATATTACAATATGTCATTATAAAGCCAAATAAATTGTCTTTCCAATGGCAGCCAATAAGCTAGGCTATGATACAGAGTTAGGTCAGCAGATGACTTACAAGACACCACATTTAACAAAAACATATCGAGTCGGTAATACTCTGACTTCACGGTACCCTTCAAAACATGCAAGTAACAGTCATTCAATCCCAATATTTTGTCTGTTAAAAGTCTAACTCATATTTTTGACATGTCCTTGTACCAAATCAAATATATTTTATACAAAGCATCCCTTTTGCAAAGTGTCTAGGAAAATAATTGGTAGAATTTGAGATTAGTTTTGACTGTAACTTGCGACATAAAACTTTGGGGTATGGGGTAAGTTTTGGTCTCATTTCATGAAAACTATAGAAGATATTGCATATTGCAATATATCATTTTAAAGAATAGTAAATTAACTTTCTAATGATACCGCATACGCCCCGTTATGTTCAAAATAAGCTCAGCAGAAGACTTACAAGAAGACAGGTTTAACAAAAACGAATGTGATTCAGTAATACTGTGATTTTGCGGGACCCTTCAAAATATGACTGTTACAGCTACAGGATCCCAATATTTTTTCTGTCAAAAGTTTATTTCAGGTTTCTAACATGTACCTGTAGCAAATAACACAAAATTAATACACAGCATTACCCTTTGTATTATGTCTAGGTAAATAATTGGTAGAATTTAGATTAGTTTTGACAGTAATTTGCGACATAAACTTTGGGGTATGGGGTAAATTATGGCCCTATTTCATGAAAACTATAGAAGATATTGCATATTACTATATACCAATTTCAAGAAGAATAAATCACCTTTCTAATGATACCCCATAAGCCAGGTCATGTTAAACAGTAAGCTCAGCAGATGACGTAAATGAAGACAGGTTCGACAAAAATCCATGTGGGTCACAAAAATCGTGATTTTGCGGTACCCTTCAAAACATGACCGTGACAGCTATTCAGTCCCTATATTTTGTCTGTTCAAATCATATTTCTTATTCTAGGGATCCCAAGGCTTCTGAAAAATAAAGGTTTGTTATCCTGTGGGGTTGGGGGGGGGGAGGTGTACGTAGATGCCCCCTCTAGCCCACGGCCTAATAGATTGTTAGTAATGCTTGCCGTATAAGTAAGACAAGGAGGCATAGACATTTTTCCAAATACGTCTTATCAAAATTATTTTATAAAAAAATATTTAAAAAGTAAATTATAAAAATAGATAGTCATCAACAATCTATTTACTTTAAGGAGAAAATGGCAATATGACTATGTGTGCATGTTTTCGAGTCTTCTTTTTAAGGCTGTGCATTAGTTCATTGCATAACAATAAAATGCCCATTCACGATATATCAATGTAGCAAAACTTGCAATTTTAGTGAGTAGAGACAATAATGCATTGTAAATACCCAATTTTGACATTTATTTTCTTCTTCAGCACATTGCAATTAGTAAATAACATCCACAAATCTGTTTGATTTGCTTCATTGGGAGGAAATAATAGTTATCGTATTTTCTTCCGGTTAAAAATACTGAATTACCAGAAAAAATCGATTTAAAGTTATCCAATTCTATGACGTCATATTTTTTTACTAAAACTTTATGCATTTTTGAAAGACCAGTATCTCAGCTTTCTAAAACTATAAGGTATATGGCATTTCAAGCCAGTTTACTTCATCAAGGAAAGAATGTTGTACCCCTACCCCTAGCTTTTGCACATCCCATACAGATACACGCAATTCAAAATTGACTCCAGAGAAGTAGTGTAGAGTTAAATATCTGATGTTAACACTTTTTTCTTGTTTAATATGTTGGAATAAATAATTTAAACACAAAAAGTTGTGAAAATTTTGCTTAATAAAAAGTAAATCACAATTGTTACATGGTATTTTGGGTAAAAAATTTCAAATTGTCAAAAAAATTCATTTTAAAGTCGTCCTATTCTATGTACACAAATCAATTTTGCTAAAGTTGGTATTCCTCAGAAAGAGCAGTATCTGAGCTTTCCAAAAATGTAAGGTTTGTGCTATTTCATGCTAGTTTACTCAATTTAGGGGAGGATATAGTACCCCCTACCCCTACTCATTTTTCGCCATTTTTTGCGGTACATACAAATCAAAAACCAGTGCAGACAGGTAGTGCATCCCAAAATATCCAATGTTAACATCTTTTTTCTAGTTCAGCAGACCCCAAAGAACAAAAAAATACCCATGTAGTAGGTTTATGGGGGGGGTGCATGGTGGGCCCCTCCAGCCCACGGACTATATTGCTGTTGTTGTTAAGTTGTATATAGTATTTTGTACAGATGATGATGATGATGATTATTGAGTTGACTTAACGTGTTATTACTGCAATTGTTAACACTCCTGCAACTGCTTTTTCAATGGACGATTCTAAAGATATTACCCTTGAACATTTCATGAAATACTCTGTTAAAGAGTTGAAGAGGTAGCTGGGTCTGAGGAAAATAAGAGTAGGTCGTCGACAAGGGATGTTAGCAGTGCTGGCATATTGGACGCATAAACTCAAGGTACCAGACGAAGTGAATCCTTCCCAGATTGAGACAGCAGAGAACAGTACGAAGAGACTGACTAAAACTGACTGGAGTAGATGGTCAGCTCCTGCCCAATCATGATGATGTGGCAAGAAGTGAATGGAAAAGTGGTGTGAAGGAAACCCCGCAGTTGACATATGTAGATATTTAACACTACCTAAAAACACTCCAGGTATGTTTTGGTTTTCGGGAAATCAAGATCGTTCGTTTAAGTTTTAGTATAGCTGTAATACAGCCATAATTGACGAGTTTGTACTTTCTGAACTGAATATCAACTTGTCATAATTCGAGACTTAAATGCAAGTTTTTACTGGTCTACTGTATTAAGATGATAACAACACAATAACAAAGCATGCAAAAATCTTTATTTCGAAAACATAAAAAGTATCATGGGAAGTCAAAAATTAGCTACCGGCTTTCATGTATTAACAATAATGATTTCTGGTGTAAAAGATCGAGTGACAACAGTTTATGGTTTATGGCTATATAGGCACATGAATGGGTATGGCAAATTATCAATCCCATCTGTTTACCTTGGTTGATATAATCTTTGGGAGAAGCAAATTAATCAATAATATACTTTATGCTTTGTGTTAGGGTAGATTTATCACCTTATGTGTATGTGTTATTAATATCTGAGTTACATTTTGTGATTGTATTGCGAGCTTTTTATTTTACCGCTATCTTCCTTCATGAACATCCTTGAACCTAGGACGTTTCTGAAAGAAAGGATCAACATTGTGACATGAGTCATGTTATATAAGAAACTGTGATAACCATTTGAAACATTGGCAGACCCTTAGCGAAGAAAATCACAACTGCAGGTTAAGTACATTTTTGACATGTGTTTGTGTAATCACTGTTTTTTCATTTTTTTTCATTTTCCCTGTTTTTATTCAAGCATCTTACAGCAATTGTACAATTTAAAAACTTCTGGTATACCAATTACAGAAGCAAGGTTCATTACCTTTGATACTGTAAGAGATTTAGAAAAAAACAATGCGCCCATGAATTGTAAGGTGGCGTTTTCCCAAAGAATTTAACAAATTTTCGTGTGATTTCACTTTTTCCTCCCAATTTAATTCTTTGCACAGCCTATCATCATAACCAAACTACACAACTAGTGTTTTCACAGGGTCTGTAGTCCATTGAATGTGTGAAAAACATTCTTGTGACGTTTATCACCATATTTACCTTCAAAATTATCGTAAATCTGAGACACAGTCTTTTAGATACATTCATTTACTTTACACATTTGAAAAATCAGGCTAATCTGTCCAGGCGCTGCCGACTTATACTTATTGAATGATGTACGCACTGCCAAAAACGGAACTGAGAAATCGACGATTTGTGTAAATGACCTACGCGTCACACACTGTAGCCAAGAAGTCCGACTCGCGCACTATTTTCTGCATAGTTTATTACACCATTACTAAGCTAAAAATATTTAGCGTCAGTTTTGTGAATTTAGAACATGTTTGAGATTGCAGATCGTGTGAAAATAAAAATTATACACTGAACTGGCAAATGTTTGGTACCAGCAGTGGGTGGTATTTACACAACAAACACAAAAGGGTAATCAGTCCGGGTCATTTCCAAAATTGGCGACTCATTATGATAACGTATTCCGACTATAAGCCAATCATCGACCAGATAACGTTATTAATAAAGTAGAGATCACGCCAGAATCACAAATCATCAGCCAAGAGTGCAATTTACGGCCGCTCATTGAGCCTGTCTCATAAAGTTCGTGTTCTGCAGAAGATCATGGCCGCCAACGAGTCTGTTCAGTTGAAAAATAGTCGAGATAATTACGATTCATTTCTAATGTAAGTTTATGGATTTCTCTCAAGTACCGGTAATCATTTTGTAGATGTTTTTCATCTCTACTAGAAATGCTGTTTTCAAGGTCATTTATGTAGGTATGCGTATGGCATCTTGCCAGCAGTAAGAAGTAAGTTAGAGCTTTAAAATGATACATAAGTTGTGGTTGTCCGACGCAGACTGAAAATGGTACGCGAATTTGAAAATGTGTGTTCAACTTGACAGAGTGACCACACAACTGTTGGAGATTATGATAGAATGTGGCGTGATTAAACGTTATTTCACAAATGACATCCGTATTCCCATAAAAATGTGCAGTGCAAAGTATTTGGCAAAAACCCATCTTTCACAACTGACGATATTTTTGACACGGATTTACGATAATACTGAATTGTGCAGCCACGGAGTTTATAGCAAGATAGAGTTCGACACACTATGACGTACGTAACCACGGACGTATGTGGAGGTTGCCAAGCAATACAATTACTGATCGAGGGCTGGCCGCTGATTGGCTAATGAATGGAAAACATTATGGTATAGCGTCGTCAATTTTGGAAATAACCCGGACTGGTATAATTCGCTATTTAATCTATTTGTCGAGTTTCTAATATTTTGCACATACATACACTTTTAAGTTGAAAAGTTGAACAACAGCCGTTTAGACAGATTTTTTTAAGGAATATTATATATATATATATATATATATATATATATATATATATATATATATATATATATATAAATGATAACATGGTGAAATTTGATGCTACGATGAAACCGAAACAAACGCATATTATTGTTCATTTCCACATGTGTGTATCAATACCATGTCCTCATCAGTCGTGCAAGTAACTTTGTGATTATAACTACAGCTATAGTGTCCCTGGTCGTTTCTAAAGGGACTAAAGTCCCAAAAGCGTCAAAACAATATAGTAGTAGACATAATTGTGTATTTATCGACATATTTGCACTTGTGCGGGTCGTATATTCAATGCTTGTCATGCTATGATTATGAATTACATTGCCAGGCAAACGTTAAACGTTAAGAACAAAGTACCGGTGAGGATTAAACTTTGCACTGAAAAAAGTTTATAATATTATATTCAGATAATATTAGCTTAAGAGGGAATTGGTTTTGTCACTGCAAAGCGTTTGGTGGCGCTCTTAGTACTTGAACCAAATGCCAAATTAAAGAGTGACACATCTTGTATTTTAGTAGAAGTGTTAACAAGCAAACAAATCACTGCAGAGTTCTCCACCAGCAGATTTTTAGGGATGGGCCACCCCTCTGTTTCAGAGTAATCTATTCATATGTTAATCACAAAGGAATATAGTTTTACAAGCTATGGAGAATACTGCACTCGACTAAAAAGTCCTCTTCTTTTGTAAAATCTTCGTTCATAATCTCTCGCTAATTTCTATAATGGTGCAAAAAATAAAAAATAAAAATAAATAAAAATAAACGCAAACGAGTGTTGCAAGGGACTTAAAGTTTAGTGTTTTGTTATAACTACATATCAACATGCACAACATTTATAACCCCAAGTACATTTTAATAGAAGTAGCGGGGCTTTCGGCTTCACAAACCACACGAATTACAGTGGTTTGCGTTGATCCGTTGGCTTTAGATAAACTAGCAATATTGTCCAAAACGATGTGTTGTCAACACTGTCAGGTGTATATCAGCTGGTGATATCATCAATCAATTGCAAGGATACCGCTCTGCAAAAGTTGTAACATTATCGAGCAGGATGTCAGCTTTGTCAAAACACGACCACCACATATGTCCACGCACAACCCGTTAACTGTCCAGGATGCATCACTTGCCGCTAAAGTTTAGTATATTATCAAATATAAGGCGTCTGACTTTTACCTATTTTTGAAAGGACAAACATTCCCATGTGCATCGTTAATACATGAGAAAGTGTTTCTCAACACACAGAACTTCAATGCAATAGAACTATGTACAAAAATACAACCCGGCTTGATGGTATGTAGTTTCGCCAGCTTTGCCGTAGTGAATACCTCTACCACCAGTCTAGTATGTACAAATACTGCTGCAAGAATTTTTCAGGTTGCACACTCAACGGGATTGCATGTACTTTATATATATATATATATATATATATATATATATATATATATATATATATATATATATATATATATATATATATATATATATATATATTATATATATATATATATATATATATATATATTAGATTAGCAGATTTGATATATATATATTATATATATATATATATATATATATATATATATATATATATATATATATATATATATATATATATATATATATATATATTAGATTAGCAGATTGGACTTTACTTGATCAACAATAAGGCGTCCTATTAACAAATTCTGAATGACGCGCAGAAGATTCAAACATGCTACATAGGTCCATAACATTCTGCAGCACCGATAGTGGCTAGTGCATAGCACACAGGAAATCCAGCAGCATTTCTTCTTATCGTTCCCTTTTCAACAGCATTGTCAACTTGTTAAATGCGATACACACATATTTGTACAATATTGCACGCAGCCAAACTTTATGAAGGCGTTTTGGTGTTTGTGGTTTTTTGTTTCAGCCAAACTAAGGCATCGTTACTAGTGAGTTGTCCTTTTTTATATAAACGTTTAACATCAAAGTTTGTGTTGAATTGAAAGACAACTTAGATAACAGTGGTTTGCGTTTACCTGTTGTCATTAGACAAACTAGACAGCACTGCCAGGTGTAATTATCAGCTACGCTGTAGTATGAGTCGATCATAAAGGAATCAACTTTGCAAAAGTTGAAACATTGTTAAGAAGGAGGTCAGACGTAATCAAAACAACACCACCCGATCTACACACATCACGTCTACTATCCTGGACGCAGTCATTTTTTGCTTAGTTCAACAAAATATAAAACTTTTATGAAGACTTTGCACCACCATTTCTAACTGGCATGCAATCCATACACCGCAAACGCATGACGCACAGTTTAAGAGCAAATCCTATAGATGTTTGTATCGCATTTAACGACTTGAAACTCAGGCTGAAAAGGGAACAATACAAAGAAATACTTCGGCGGAAGGTGTTATTTTGTCGGTGACCTCCTGTTACATAGTGTTTTAACTTTTACAGAGTGATTACTTTGTACTAATTGACTATTATAATACCGCCAAGCTGATAGTCACATCTAACAGCGTTGACAACACCTTGATTTAGACAATTTGACTTGTTCGTGTAATGCCATCATGTCAACGATAACCACTACATTTATTAACAATGTGTTTGTGGTATATCGATTGTGTGCCAGTTAGAATTATAATGTAATGTCTTGATCAAAGTATTATATTTTGTTGAACAGGTAACAAGTGGCTGCGTTCAGGATGGCAGAGGTAGTATCTGTAGATCAGGTGGTGTTGTTTTGATTACGTCTGACCTCTTGCTACACAATGTTTCACCTTTTGCAGAGTTCACTCCTTTATGACTGACTTATGTTACCGCCAAGCTGATAATTGCACCTGGTAGTGTTGACAGCACCTCGACAATATGTCTAGTTTGTCTTAATCCACCGGGTCAGCACAAACCACTGTAAATCAATGCATGAGTTCAGGCTTATTTTATATGCTTGTTTTATTAGTTTTTTATCATCTTTATCTCTCAATAGCTAGACTAACAGAGCGCACAACTTTTGAAGACAGCAGATGACTAAAAACATATAAACAGTTAACATTTGCTACCGCCATTGCAAGAACCAAAGATTAAGACCTACCACTTTAACAAGTGCGAAGGTTTGACGTTCAGAAGTACGAAATTGCTACATGTTCCTATGAGTGTAGACATACGTGAACGCATATGCCTGCAGCTGTTCATGTAAGTCGACATTCTTTGTTGATGTTAATGACTCTAATGTAAACAAACATGACAAAGGTCACTTGCATTATGATTAATGTGTAACCATCTGAAGGAAATGTACATTGCGGCCGTGAAAATACATGAGTCAATCTTCTATTCCATGAAAATATTTATCGTGACGATTTTATAGAAAGGGTAGAATCTATGAGCACGGCTTTTCCTTATAGTGATTAGAATAAAATATTTGAAGAACAAAATATCCTTTTTCCATCCTGTGGGAACTTAATCAAGGTGAATGAAATGTTGGACTCACATGATGCACGTTGAAACTTGACCTCGAATGCAGATAAGTTGGGGATTGTCATTTAGAAATTGTAGTTTAGTTAATTAGTCTTTAGCGGAATAGAAACAGCGTGAAGGAGTGAGCAATAAAAGGCTCTCCTTCAATCCTGAAAGCAGATAACTTGTTAATACTGCAGTGTCAGCTCATTTGTGTAGTGTTTATTTTGATATCTGTACGAACTATTTTAACTTGTCATCTCAACTTATGTTAATTTTAGTATGGGCAGGTGCACTACATATAATAAAGTACTTATTTACATACGAGAAAAAGACACATCTTTGACCGAGGCCTGAGAAAATATTTGCAGGGACATGAATTAAATCTTCAATTTTGAAATAATCAGCCTTTTTTACTAATATACTGTAATGGGACTTTTTAATGAACGAGTACGATCAAGCTCATTCCTTTCGAATACAATACAATATATTTTAGGATAGCAAAAGTTTTCTAACAGTCACAACCATGTCCCTCTATTCAAGTATATTACAACTATGTTAATAATTAAGGTATTTCGCCCTTCATAATAATAATACTTAAACTTTTGTCCACTTCTTTCCTCGGGGAAACTTAAAATGACCTCTTTTCGATTCAAAATTGAAAGCAAGTGGTCGCTGTGCACAATTTTGTACAAGCGAAACAAATTACTCGGAATTGACCAACACTCCTATTTAAAGGTGGCCGCCATTCCTGTGTGAACGCGAAAGTTTCACGAAAATGAGCCAGTGACATCTCAACTTATACAAACTGAACTACTACAAGAGACAAAAAATTGCTTGTAAACACTCGACAGTCTCCGAGGCGCTTTCTACATTAACCCTAATTACACCCGTTCATTGATAAGTAGTTGACCTTTCTGAACAAGGTTAACCCATGACTTAAATATTAGAATGATGAGCTTGTATGAGTTGTCTGACAACATGTTCGAAGCAACGTCCGGGTTTTGAGCAAATTTGCACTATGCGACAGGTCAAAATACTAGTTTTTGATAAGCGTGATATTCTACTTAATTGTTTATGGCAGACTCTGTGTTCCATGTCATTGAATGATTTAGTATAAATGATAAGAAGTAAAAATAATGACTTTACACAGTAACAAAACTACTAGTCATGGCGTGTTTTTCAGAAACTGTGCATACCTACATGTACTGAGCATGCCCAGCAATGAAACAAATCGAAAGCTCTATAAACGACGATTCATTATTATTCATTAACGGATTGGCAAGTAATTGTATCATGATGTTAGATGATGTTTTGAAAAGTAAAACCATATCACACTAAAATAACAAGTACTTGGCAAGAATTTGGGTGTTGTACTTTTAATCTTTAATTTTTGGATGCAAGCCATCAAATAGCAATAAGATTAACAGGCCTGCATTTATAACAGTGAGAGGGACTTAAATACCTTGAGTTTATTGGGACTTTATAACTTTAAGTTTGTCTGAATTTAGCCCTTGGAGAAGTTTGTGTCAACACAAAACATTTGCATATCAATAAAGATTTCGTTGAATGTCATGCTCGGGTTTACGTGAGATCCGGATTTTGGATTTCATTCACCAAACACAGAATACCAGTAACTAGTATTTACAACTATTCTGGTCTGCCACACATTTGTAATGATTCGACGACCGACGACGCATTCTAATTATTTTGAGGGCAGAATGCAGTATTTGATAACCGATATCAGAATAATTTTGTGATAAATCTGCCAAGGCATACACTAATACTCGTTTGACAGTGGCTAATTATAGAAGAACGTAATGAAACACGATCCCATAATTCCATCATGATATCGATATAAGATTTCAGACACGTTTGCAGTGTACATGTAGAGTGGCAGTGTCGAAGTGTAAAACCCTATCTTATGCGTCCTGCTCACATATAAAATTCTGACGCACATGCGCAAACGTCTCTATTGATAAAGGATTGTTTGTGCATGCCTTTTTTCATGCGCTTATTACATGTTCCTGACACATGCACTTTGAACAACGACATTATCTTCTTACAGAAACACGTAATTGGCCGTATCCGATTTCATGTCAATCTTCACTGCCATTTTATATTATGCTACTAGAACCGATAGCTTGCCACCATAAGTTGACCCTATCCATTTTTTGCCTCCATCGATTCCCACATAACGAACGGTAAAGGGAATTGATCTTAAAATTTAAATCAACCGATGATATTAGCAACGAATAATTTGTATCATCTTAGCCCGTCATTAACAGGTGTTTCTTTCACATGTAAGTTGGACTTATCCTTAAGAAAAGGTCATTGGCCGCTCGGTATTGGTCAAGGTTGATTTGAATGAAAGAAAGACTATGGTAAATCTCCTTAAACTCAATGGTTATATCATACTTATTTGACTTCAACAATATTTTCTACAGCAACTCCGTCATATGCTCTTCAAATACCTGACAAACTCTGGGCGTTCGCTTGACCTGACAACACCCATATAACATGGCGATTGTGCATTTTGATAAGCATGCTTATGAGAGCACCGGATCCGACTGAGGTCAGCAAGGTTAGGTTAGGTTACCTATTAATGAAAACCTGCCAGCGTACACATGGCCTGAGGCAATTCAGGTTAACGTCGGGTCATCTAGGGTATCAGAGGTGAACCTTACCGTGTCACTTTGTGCCTCACAAACACCAAAGAGAGCAATATTATTTCAGAGAGGCAAATACTAGTGTGCTGCATATCCTGAGAAGTGCCAATAGTTAAAGCCAACAAAGCTGTTCGAGGAAACGGTATGTTTGTGCAGTTCTTTTTAGCGGTGAAGGTGAAGTTAAAATTAACCAACGAGCGGAGAAAAAAACCATTTCTTACTCAGGACAATGAGGATATTTCAGGTTTTACAGTTCGTGGGAGGAAATTGCTTGCAGGGGGTACCAAAAATAGGTAGAGTGAGGGGAATGCTTGTCTGATATAATTTTAGGAAGGGTGGTGGTGTCAGTCGTTGGTAAAGGTCAATACCAAGCTTGAAATGTTGTGAGAAGTGAGCAGCGGTTGACCATATATACCTGAGGGTAGTGGGAATTATAATTCAGTGTTAGGACATATTTTCTGCATTTGCCAGTGGCTGGGTAGTTGTACGAACAGATCCACTATCCCCTCCAAATTATAAGCTCAAAGTGAATAATGTGTAAAAATCAGTATATAAGCTTAAGAAACATTGTTTTGTGAGGATTTTGTAAACTTCACTAACTCTACCAGCTGGCTGCACCTATTGCCGAGTTCGATCTACAGCTTGACAGAGCCCACTTCTCTGGTGAAGTGCCTTTCGCAGTGTGGAGTGTAAAGGTCTGAAAGTTAAACTGTACACTGCTCACGTAAAATTTTACTCCCAATCGGAAATTTGCTTATATAAAATTAATGAAGTACACTTTGTTCACATTTGTTCAGATTTTTCAAAGAAATATTTTAATTTGCAATGATTAAAATCTTAACTGTCACATACCTTGAAATACACGAAAAATTGAATGCCATCGTAAGAACAACAACAACAACAACAACAATTAAACATCACTCGTTTCTTCAACTCCAAGCTGTCAGAGAGTTTTATAAGCCTCAATATACTAGCTTGTACTTTATCTTGCTTTGAGTAACAAAAAACTATAACAAACTATAGTAACTATCGAGAAAATTTGTGTTATGTTTACACGCAATTGTCAAGGTGCTTCTGATTCTTTCTATTTTAAGACTAATTTTATTCAATTTTGAGGCTGGTTTCCTGATATTTGTCATGGTATATCCAGAGTCGATATAGACTGAAAATTGAAAAGTATGTTACATAAAATATAGTGTTTAAAGCAATCGTTGAACACTCAATCTAGACTGTGGTTACAAATGTAAGGCTTTTCCAATCGTATCATGGTATTTGCGCTTTTACAAAAGAAAATCATACCCACCATCCTTTCTCAAAAGATCATCGGTTAAAGTCATAATTTACAGTTACACTCAAAGACACGTTTGCCGAACAAACAAACTCATGAAGACCTTATAATGCAACTCAAAAATATTTGCGTACTAGGAGCCAATCATTTAACATGTACAGTGGATTCCCTTTGACAAACACAAACAATTAAGTAGGATATATTTTACTTGTCCGCTGTTAATATCACATCATATCCATATGAACGACATTACATGAAATAAAAGCTCGCTCATTACAATTCCACACAGCTAGAGTATATTAACAAAGAAACATCGTTTTATGATGACAGTTTTCCGGTGCACTACAAACGCTTCACACACTTAATACATGGGATTCGCGTTCAGTACCCCTTCGTCGATGATGTGTTGTTAGGAATGTAGAAGCAATGCAGGAAAAACAAAAAATCATATTAGTTGGGTCCATTGATCTCTTATAAGATACAATATTTTTCGATATTGTTTGAGGTAGATCGTTACTTGTATTTCACATAGGTTCAAAACTGTTTTCTCATTCATGTCTTATACATTTTCAATATATCTGATTTACGTAATTGTTTTTGAATCATAAGGCTAAATGATTTTCAGATGATTTTGGATAAAATGATACACACGATTTATATCGCATTTCGCCCGAGGAAGATCATTTATTTTAAAAGCAGTCTAAGCCTTAAACACTTGCCTTAAAACTCGATATGAATGGTTTGTACTATTTAAGTTTACATTACCGATGGCCGTTCATAAACGCTTTCCAATTATGGCATATAGGATTGCCGCATTAATTCATCTTGTTTCCTCGTTAACTCCTCTTGTTTCACCTTCTTCTCTACTCTCATGTTATCGAGACCGTGCTGCAGTTCGTCTACCAAAGCCTGATGGGTTCTTCTCAGTGTTTCAATTTGGGCCTGTATGGCGGCACTTCTTTCTTCGAAATCGGTTTCTAATTGTTTCTGCTGATCATCAATGTCTTCAACCATCATGGCTTGCTGATTTAATGAAGAATGGATTAAATTGAACGCTAACTATTTTACTCGGATGATAATAATGAAGTGTATATTAAAACGATACGAGATTTTCTGACAGGGTCTTCTGGAGAACCCTAGCTCACTCGCAGTTTCTCCGTTTATGTCGGTAAGTGTGAACAAGATTTTGTCAGGTTAGGAGCTAGGTCCCTAATTAGCCAATGTCTTGCTATTTACAAATTTGTCACACAAAGTAGCCACTCCGGTACGTTATGTATATATGTTCACAACAATATTTTTGTCGGAAATTGCCTTTCATAAAATATACTTGCAAGTGGTACCATTAAAAGTGGTCTAAAACTTACTATTGTTTTATCCTCCTCCTTCTTCATCGCAACTATCTGTTCTTTGGTTTTTTCTTTTTCCTGTCAAAACAACAACAGAATACAAAATGTGTCAACGCTGTGATGACAATTTTTCAACACCTCATTCGCAAACATCTCAAGCTTTCAACTGAATTTTAACATCTATGTAAAATTCTATTGATCTGATTATCAAGTCACGTGCTTTTCATCTATGGCTACTTACCATTTTTTCTATTTCTGCAGCCCTTGCACTGACACTCATTACTGGATTAACGTTGTCATCAGAGGACGTGCATTCCTTCATTCCTGTCGGTGAAATGTCTTCTATTTTCTACAAGACAGTGGGTCAGTCATCAAGACATGTAAATCGTCGATTTAGGATAACACATGGAACACAATAGGAAATAATCCTGTTTTTGTCTCACCAGCGATTAAACCATTTTTTTGTCTTACCAGCGATTTAAAATGTCATTTCAATATAAAACAAGACCGACTACAATGAAAGATGTCACCTTTTACCCTTAGTACTATATGAAGTTTTTGCAAGGAGAATGTCAAGTATTTATTTACATAATACCCAAGTCACTTCAAGCTCTGCTATTTCGACAACTCAATGACTGCTTAATCAGAATCTATAGTATATTGAATTTGATATATGTTTTATTATGGCATGAAACACTGAACGTGCTCATTCTGTGACAATATACCTGGCTTAGCGAACGACTTGAATATTTCTTGACGGAAATCGGAAACTGAAATTTTCAAAACGAGGAAACAGCTTTATCTCTGATGCAATTATTCTAATCATTTAGTGAAAACCACTAATGGATACAATTAAAGAAATAAAACAAATAAAAAAGACTCACAGCAGCCAGCACAGTTTTATACACATGCCACATTTGTGGACCACGTGTTACATAATACCCAAGGCAACATACATACATACATACATACATACATACATACATACATACATACATACATACATACATACATACATACATACATACATACATACATACATACATACATACTCGCTATGTATGATTTTCCAGATCTTGCAGGACCAGTGACAGCAATAGGACAAATAAAACCGTCGATGGAACGTATGATTTCCAAGGCGTCCTCACACACCACTAGCTTTCCTCGAGTATTCTCCGTTCGAATCAGCTTACCCTTAGATTTGTCCATTTGTAATTGTCTGGGTAACACAGTGGAACACTTTACGCTTTACGTCTGAAATTAGACGGCGAAAGACATAAAGTTACCCTTTGAATGCGTGGCAAATTCAATCTTACATTAGCAAAATGATAGGCCTTTGGTTGAATTTGTCTGAGAGAGGTTAAAGCCAAACATGGTGGGATATAATACAGTTGCATCGAAGCGATGTCACTTTGACCCTTAAAGTGTATAAAAATGGTAAAAACCAAACAATTTTATAGGCTACTCTTTTATATGTATCGATATTTTGAAGTATGTCCAAGTTCCCATGTGATTTACCCAGGACAAACGAATTTCTAAAGAATGATACAAATAGATGTGACCCTTATTGTTGATGCATTTCGTTTATCATATTTTGTGCGCGTTTAACTTACCCACGGCGACTTACACACTTTCTGGCTATACGTGTTCTGACAGTTGCTCAGAGGCTCGTTACATATTCTAACGCTTGAGAGAATGGTAACCGCAAACGTAAATTTCAATGTGCACATTTATCGGTTGAGTGAAAACGGAAAGAAACTTCCATGGTTGATAATTATTTTTCTTTTTTGCTCATACTTTTTGTATTTATATTGACCACAAATGAGCAACTAAATCGCATTAATAACGCCTTTTCAGGTCAAAAGATTTTCCATCTTCATAAGTATGTCATTTTAGAGTGGTACAAATTATCGCAGAAAACATCTCGCGCGTGATTTATGACGATTGAACTGCAGCTAAACGATTCAAAATGTCTTGCTCACAGCTGCAGGGCGCCGTTGTCGCTATATATCGATTCCTGATACAATATCGACTTACTTTGAATCAGAGACAAATTCCCAAAACTCCCGATGGCAATTAATAGCTCATGCTGGGACAATCGTCATTGGTCACGCTGTTCAATATTGTAAAAATGTCAAATAAATCCAGTCTACGATAAGCTTTATCAGTCTGATCTCGCCTAGATATCGGGTTCACCTTTGATTAAGGTAGTTCATGCGCATATAATTCGAAAGAGTTGGGCTTTTGCTGAACGTTCTACAATCGAAGTTTAAATCTTTTTTTCTTCAAAGTCAAGATCAAACAAGAGGTGTCACCATACAAATGTTGATACAAATGAATCAAATCACATAAAGTTACCGATATTTGAAATTCAAACATCCGCTATTGCGGTGTAAGAAAACCAAGTCATGATAAACGTTTTAGAGTCTGAGAATCTCTCTCGCAAGCGTATTTGCTTAATCCACACCCTCCTGTAAGTTGCCTCTGCATTAGTTAAGGTTCCAAGACAAGAAATTGACCTCTTTAATCTAACAACTCTCTGGTGCTTAATCAGCTCAGACCCCCGTATATTATACATTTTCTGAAAGCCTAGATATAGGGGAAGATTTTGGTAATCACATTGTCACCATTGTTTACATAACTATCACGTGACAGGTAATTTGCATAACCTTTCAAAAATCGGTTTTCCCTATGTTTTGTCTCAATACCTCAAAATATCTGACTCAAACTTGCTGGAATGCAAGCTGTCACAACGCTCTTCAAAAGTGTGTCTCAGATTTTTTATATCTTGCTTAGTTTTTATTTGAGCACAATTTTAAAGAAATCAACTAGGGTTAAATTCATCGCTCTGGACATTTTTCAGGCATAAAAATTGTTTGAGAAGGTTTAAAAAAATTCTGAGACACACTTTGGAAGATCCTTAGGACAGCTTGCACTCACACAAATTTCAGCCACATATCTCAAAGCACTGAAACAAAACATAGGGAAAACCGATTTTTGAAAGGTTATGCAAATTACCTGTCACGTGATAGTTATGTAAACAATGGTGACACTATGGTAACCAAAATGTTCGCCTATATCTAGGCTTTTTGAAAATATATAATTTACGGGGGTTCTGAGCTTATTAACCACTAGAAAATTGTTGGCTTAAAAAGGCCAATTTCTTGTCTTGGAACCTTTAGTATAATTAACATACGAACAAATACTCACTCATAGTGGTCATTGTTAATATCACTACGCAGTAATACAGAGACAGTTGCTGCAAACGTACAGTCAACTCTAGTCCTCAATCTTGCCACTGCTTGCTGTTGTTCCTACAATTACATTGCAAGTGTCAAATTTGAGCCATAGAATCCACTGCACGATGCTGTATAGAACAGCAAAATGAACCAGTTGAACATAAAGTTATGATACGAAATCAGTGGCAGTGAGGGAAAATCACCAGTGAAGAAAATATACTACACGACTAACTTTCCATTTCGGGGTCCATTTTAGATTTCAAACAGTTATGTATTGACTGTCTAGCAGTAATATGGACATAAAACTAGAATTTGTAGCTTAACATGTGTCACAGTTGTTCTGGATTATGATGCCAGTATGGAACACTAAGTTTTCTTATGACAGTACCTGCCGTTCAGCCATACAAAATAACGATTACAATTTAAAAGATAAAGAAAGCTATATTCCTGAACTCACACAGATACACTGCACCAAATCTCAGACGCCGCCTGCAGTACAGACAAGCCGCAGTGTTCGAGTAGCGATCCAAGCAATAAATCATATCTAAGTTGACTGTGTCAGTAGGCGTAGCATTGAGGCTTTGGCAGAAGTGCCTGATATAAACCCTTAATCAAACGAAACGCTGAGCAAAACAGACAAAGATTAATTTGTGGAAATTAAAAAAATTCTGTTCCCCTTTCATTAGTCTCTCTTATGGCGTTGGGATTCTTGCAAACCACTACTTTCGATTCGATGTCAACTAGTTATCTTGTAAAAGAACACTACGTCATTCAGTACACAGGTTAAGTTTTGAATAGGTCATGCAAAATGCAATAGGTTGACCAATTTAACATGAGTTACTTCTAAAATATTAACAATCTCAGACGATTTAAGCCAGTTTCAGACGAATTCGTTGATGGCCAGCTTATATCAGCCAATCACAGAAGAGAGAGATCCATGCGTCAACTGGTCAAAACGCATGATTGTCGTAAGGCGATACTCGTCCATTAATAGTAGAACTGGATAACTTCACATCTACCACATACCTTAAATCAAGTGTTCCATAAATTATTGTTTACGAAAGATTTAATACTTACAAAAACTTAAGAATGATGGTAGTATTTAAACATTTTCGCAATCCACGTCTTCAGACAACTTTTATGTCATATTCTTTAGTGGATGATGTCAAACTTGTCAGTATATTCTCGATGGGAATGCTACTGCTTTTGTCCGAAAATTCAGGCACGCAACAGGTATTGTGCAAATGCCTCTTTTACCTGAAGGATCATGAATATTAAACGCAAGCGCATGGCAAGTTGGACTCATTCGTTTTAAGTGCAGGTCAAGCCTCAGCTCATCCTGAAACGAAAGTTTGGAAGTACAAAAATCCAACAAGATGTTTATGATTTGAAGAACCTGAATACGATTAATAACCGAAATTCAGGTAGGTGAAAGTTTACACTCCTTACAGGTTTTAACAACAAAAGTTTTAAAAAAGAATCTCAAGGCTGATTATGAAGTATGTTTAAGGTCTTTCCGTCATGATGATGGTGGCATGTAGTACTGTGTCGCATTTGAATATAGTTTTATCAACAAAGTGTTAAACAATTAAGGTAGAACGCACCTCGGGGACTGAAATTCGGGCCTTCAAATTTTATCAATTTTCTTCTGACCTACCACTTGTGGGGGCTCATTTTGAAGCTCTTGGCGAAAGAAAAGTTTTCACCGTCTTATTTTTCCCCATAGAGTTAACACAGGGATGGCGGCCATTTTGAATTTCAAATATCGAGAAATCGCAAGTTACTTGTCTCTCTAGTACCAAAGTTTGCACGGTGACCCCTGATTTTTATTCTTGCTTTGGTAAGAGAATGGTTCAAAGTTTCACTGAGGAAAATATGAGCAAAAGTTTAAGTCTTTCACTATCGAGGTGCATATTACCTTAAGACAATATAATACATGTATTCTCAGCTATAAAGTCAGATTTTGTCTCGACCGCAAAAAACAGAGAGACTCAAAAATGTTTGGGTTTTTTATGTTTATTTTTTTAAATTTATGCCTTGAAACATTTTTATTCATGTTTGAGGGAGGGTTTAAGCCGAGCAGTTTTGGTTGCTGGTGTCCTTGCTAAGTGACCAGGTGCCATACGTTTTTAGTCCGAATCAGACTGTGAAATACTATATTTCTCACCCTGGGATGATAGTCCTTGTAATGATCAGAATAGCTTTTCATCCAGTCATAAAATACGCATTTGTATTTATGTAAACAGATTTGCAGAGTATTATCAAAACGTCTGTTAACATTTAGCAACACTACACTCCATTTGTCTGATTTTGACATGTTGAAGATACTGAATCTTAGACAATCAATTAATAAATTGGCCTGACTTGTATGGTATCAAACTTCGCTGCTTGCTTAATGATCGAAAACCGGGTAAATCAAAAACATGTGTTTACAGATTCTATTTAAATTAAACAGTATATGAACTTTACTTCAACGAAAGTAAAACTTAAGGTGATTATTTTGTAGTGTTTGAATTTTTAGGCGTTTCTTCCACATAACGTCTTAGTAATCAGTCAGGAAAGGTCACAGTCCCTCGGCATTCCATTACGACTGTGCACAGAGAAGGTAGAACTGCCAACAGATTTTAACGAAAACATCGTTTATGGA
>NW_027248280.1:8863961-8958961 GCF_041260155.1 Ptychodera flava | reverse complement strand
CCCCATGCTGTTTACTGTAATTAATCGACGAGTCGGTGGCTTTGAAATGTGTCCGTGATACCCAAGCTAATCGTGTGTTTAGTACGTGGATTGTGTCCGTCTCAAACGCTGAGCTGCGGTACCTAGGTGAAACGTACTGTACGTTAATTTCACTTTAATAGTCCATTTCGCTTTTGAACTCTTGAATCGGGTGGGCTCTCGAATATTGACCACAGTGGTGAGACCCGGTCAGGGCACCTCGGGTTAGCCACTGTGAAACGTCATCAAATATACCTGATCGTTGACAAGCAGGTGACCTCTTTGAAAGAGGTGAACCGATGACTTATAATATTAGAATTATGAGCTTGTTTGAGTTGTTTGACAACATGTTAAAGCAACGATCGGGCTTTGAGCAAATTTGCTGTATGCGAAAGGTCAAAATACTAGTTTTTGATAACCGTTACAATGTACGAAATCGCTTATTATAGCAAAAACCTGTCATGGCGTGTATCTCAGAAACTTTGCATACCTACATGTACTGAGAATGCCCAGCAATCAAACAAATCGAAAGCTCTATAATTCGACTACCATCCATACGACATTATTCATCAACAAGATGGCAACAAGTTATTGTATCATGTCAGAAACACGATTCAATAATTCTACCATGATAGCTGTGTAAGATTTCAGATACATTTATTGTGCAGTGAACATGTCCGAAGAATGGCAGGGTCGATATGTCAAACCCTATCGTATCCGTTGTGCTCACATACGCAAGTTTGACGTGCATGCACACACGTCTCTATAAGTAAAAGATAGTTTGTGCATGCCTATTTTCATGTGCATTTTCCATGTTCCTGCACTTTGACAAGCATGCTTTGGAGAGCACGGAATCCGATGGAGGTCAGCAAAGTTAAGTTAGCCTAGCAATTTATGAGAGACTGCCAGCGTACATTGGCCTCGAACAATCTAGGTTAACACTGGGGTTATCTAGGGTATCAGATGTAAACCTTACCGTGTCACTATGTGCATCGCAAACACCAACGACAGCGATGTTATCTCGGAGAGGAAAATTATAGTATGCTATATATCCTGAAGAGTGCCGACAGGTGAAACCAACAAAGCTGTTCGAGCAAGACCGTGTTCGTCAGCGGGCGGGTTAAAGTTAAAAATAACCAGTGAGCAGAGAAAACTGCCAATGTTTACTGTGGACAAAGAAGAAATTTCAGCTTTTACTGTAGGCGGAAAAAAATGGCTTGTTGATTGTAAAGGGGAGGGAATATTGTGACTGATAGAACTTTAGTAAGATTAAGCGGTGTAAGTAATGAGAGATGGTAGTGAGGAACTTGAGTCACTGTTTGGAGTGGCAGACCATAAGTACTTGAAAGTAGTGGGCATTATTATTCGGCGGCAGGACATGTTTTCCAAATACCAAAGGGTAGTTACAAACAGTAAATGGGCATTTTTACAAGTTGGCTGCACCTGTGCGGAGTTCAATCTACAGCTTGACTTAGCCTCTTATACAGACTAATAAATCGCCTTCTGCGGTGTGGAGAGTAAAGCTCTTAAAGCAAACTGTAATTTGCTTTGCCATTATTCTGCTCCAGACCGGAAATTGAACGTGTTACTGTATGATATAAATGGAATTCGAATACATTTTTAGAGTTTTCAATTAAGTATTTACTTTGCAATTCCTTAAATTCAAACTGTCAAATATTTTACAATTCATAAACTATTGAATGTCGTCGTAACAACCAGACAGAATAGTTAAATACAATTCATATCCTAAAATTAAAGCAGTCAAAACGTTTTAAAGGCCTAAATATACTTAAATGTTATTTTACTTAATCTTGCTCGCAGTAACAAACTTTAGAGAGAGTCCATGTTATAATTAAGAAGCTGTTGTCAGAGTGTTCCTTGATTTTTGTTTCAATATTTTTATTGAATATAATGATGGTTTCCCCTATTTATCGGTTCGCGGAATATACAGTGCCGGTATAGAATGAGAACTGAATGCTGTATGACAAAAATATTGCATGAAGCAATCGTTGATCGTTTAAACTAGACTACTTTCAACTTCACGGCTTTTCCCTCGGCATCGTGAAATGGGTTTTTCTTACAAATTCATAGCAATCATACCCACACGTTATCCAAAATCTTAGGTCAAAAGTCATACCAAACAGTTACACAAAAAAAACATCATGGTATCCGAAAAATCAAACCCTTGTATATAATGCCTCACTAAATGACTTTTGCAAAAGGAGCCAATCATTCGATATGTAGAATTCCCTTTGACGAGCTCAAACACTAAAATATACTTTCTTTTGCCGGTTCCCCATTAGAAGCGTAGCATATTCACGGAAAAGAAAATATCGCTTGCAACCTGTCCAAATAGGTAGAGTATATTAGCGAAGAAACAACACATAATGGTTAACTGCAAACGCTTCACGCAATTTATATATATAGAAATCACTTCCGTCGATGACGTGTTGTTATCAACGTAGAGAGAATGATCAAGATCAAATCAAAGGCACATTACTTATGGCCAATTGAGCCTTAACAAGATATAATATTTCAGTTTTGAATCATAAAGCAACATATAATTTCGGATGCAATGATAAACATGATGTGTGCAGTGTTTTCTCATATGTAAGGAAGACCAGTAATTTTAAATAAGCCTTATTTGCTTTCCTTTTAGTCAATTCGAAAGGATTGTAAGATTTAAGTTTACATAATGCATGATACTTTATCAACGTTTTCAACACGAAATGAAATGATATTTAGGACTGTCGCATCATTTTCTCTTGTATTTTCGTAATTTCTCGTGTTTCTCCTTTGTCTCTTCTGTCCTCGTGTTTCTCCTTTGTCTCTTCTGTCATGTCATCGAGAAGGACAAGAAGATCCCTTACCATACCACATGAGTCCGTCTGAGTGTTTAAATTTTAACCTGTGTTGAACCTCTTCTTTCCTGAAAATCGGCTTCTAAACGTTTTAGCTGGTCCTCGATATCTTCAACCATCATGGCTCGCTAATTTGTTGGTAAAATGTATCAAATTGATAAACAAATATTTTAATTTGATGATAATTATTGACAAAGCATAAAACTACTCTAATATAAGCAATCAGAAAAGTTTCACATTATCGATGTTGACAAATCTGCGCTATTACACAAACGTTCTGAGTTGGTTTCAAAATGTCGCCACCAAACCACATATCATGTAGCGAATTTTAAGACCGCCAACAAATAGACTGGCTCATCTCGAACATATAAACGAGAGCGTGGGGCTAAGAATTTTTTCACTCCTATCTGAAGATTGCAGGGGACAGATATTCGCTATCTCAAGGGTTTGTGTTTGCTTTTTCTTGTTAAATATACACTTTGTGTGAGCTTCGTCGTACGTATTTCAAATACCTGACAAGCATTACCTCTTCCCTTGGCCTGAAAACTTTCAGTTTTGATAAGATGGCGATTTTCTATTGTATTCCCAACATGACAGGGTGCCAAACGTTTTGAGTTCGAATTCAATTGAAAATCTCCCGAAATTAATAAGCATGGGAGAGCACTGGATTCGATTGAGGTCAGCAGGGATATGTTAGATTAACTTTCCTTGAAAAAACCGCCAGTGTACATTTGGCCTCGAACAGTTGAGCGAGGTTAACGTAAGGTCATTTAGGGTATCATAGATAAACCTTGACACTATGTATCTCGCAAACATGCGACAGAAACGTTGTATGGGGGACTCAAATACGCAACTTTAAGCGGAGTGGAGTACAGAGTTCGATCCAGAGTTGAATTACGCCACCTACGCAGGTGAAGTGTCTTCCACCGCGAGTGAGGCTCTACAAGCGAAACGGTTCCGTGCTGTGTTAGAAATTTCACAAACAAACAACAAATTTGTGATATCATATGAAGTGTTTATTTACGACGGAAACCGTTGCGAGTTACATTTATCAAAGCTGATTTTCATAAAACATATTGAGCGGACACACTATGATTGGCGTACAAAACAAGATGCAGAATTGTCATTTTGCTTTGTCAGTCAAAGAATTATTGGAGTGTTGGCGAATAGAAGAAACTTACCACAATTTACAACATCTATGGTAAAAACTTACAAATAGATAGATATATAGATAGATAGATAGATAGATAGATAGGTAGGTAGGTAGATAGATAGATAGATAGATAGATAGATAGATAGATAGATGGACGGATGGATGGATGGATGGATACCTACCTACCTACCTACCTACCTACCTACACACATACATACATACATACATACATACATACATACATACATACATACATACATACATACATACATACATACATACATACATACATACATACATACATACATACATACATACATACATACATACACACATACGTACATACATACATACATACATACATACATACATACATACATACATACATACATACATACATACATACATACATACATACATACATACATACATACATACATACATACATACATACATACATACATACATACATACATACATACATACATACATACATACATACATACATACATACATATTTACATGCATTTTCGCCTTTCAAAGATAACATATAATACAAAGAGTATTACAGAAATCGTTTAAAAAATGAAATAGAGCGATTCAAAATACATTCATGTTTGTAGCAAAATTACGAAATTTCTTCGAGTAGTTGTTCATGTAAACGATATAAATATGAGAATCATTGAATAACTGAATCAATAAATAATGATATAATCTGAATAATTTAATATTTTGGAAAACACAATAAAAGTTTTGGCAAATTTGACATTTAAATTGAAAAAGGAAGTCATATCAAAATCGTGAGTAAACAATGACAAGAGTTTTTTTGATATTCCGCACACACTTAAAGGTTAAATTGAAAATTGAGCAACAGGCCTTTTCAACAGAATTTTTGGAAGGAAGCATGAAAATGTGTTTTATATATACAGGTGAAATTTGATGCAATATATAACACTAAAATCCATGACAAAATTACATGTGTTATCGTCAGTCTTATTTGTAACTTACTGATTATAGCTACAGCTATATCGTCCCTGGCCGTTTCAATAATTCCTGCAGGTACCAAAGTCCTGTAGTAGTATACATAATTATCGGCATATTTGCACTTGTTTAGTGTGTTAGGGTAGTTTATTCAGTACTTAAAGCTCGTCATGCCATTATGAATGAAATTGCCAGGCAGGACATATTTAAAGGTTGTTATCGTTGAAAAAACATTAAGAACGAAGTTAAGGGTGAGGATTAAATTGTGCACTCAAAACGGTGCACATAATTCCATTCAGATAATATTGGCTTAAGAGGGTATTGCTTTTGTCGCTGCAACACGTTTGGTGGCGCTCTTCGTTCTGGAACCAAATACCAAATACAAAGTGACACATCTTGTATTTTCGCAGACGTATTAACAATCAAACAAATCACTCCAGAGTTCTCCACAAGGGGATTTTAAGGGATGGGCCACCCTTCTGGTTTTGGAGCAATCTATTCATATGTTAATAACTGTACAAAAGAATGTAGTGAAAATTCGCGCAACTCTATTTCCCTTTTCCTGTTCAACTCAGCTTTCAGTCCCTTGTTTTCCTCTTCCAGTTTAGTTTTGATTAGCAATATTTCCTTGACTAAGTCCCAATGGGTACGGAGGGATGTTGCGACCGTGATCTTGATAGAAGCACTGCTCTCTCTGAAGTCCGTGTCCGATTGCTCCTTTTGTTTTGTAAATCTTTTTATTCATTATATCTCGCGACCGCTAATTTCCATTAAGGTGCAAAATATAATAAAATAAATACGATTAAAACTAAACGCACACGAGTGTTGCAAGAGATTGAATATTTAATGTTTTGTTATGACCACATTTCAACATGCAAAACTTTCAGAACCCGAAGTACATTTATATGAGACGAAGCGGGGCCTTCAGCCACACAAACCTTAAGTATTAAAGTGGTTTGTGTTGACCTGTTGGCTTTAGATAAAATAGACATATTGTCTAAATCGAGGTGTTGTAAACGCTGCCAGGGGTAACTATCACCTAGGTGATACAATCAATCAATTGCAAAGAAATCACTCTGCAAAAATTGAAACATTATCGAGCATGAGGTCAAAGTATATTAAAGTTTAAACAATACCACCATATATGTCCGTGCACAGCCCGCTAACTGTCCAGGATGTATCACTCGCTATCAGGTGAAGTATATTATAAAATATAAGGCTTCTCACTTTCACATATTTTGAACTGACAAAAATTCCAACACGCATCATTAATAAATGAGACAGTGTTTATCGACACACCAAACTTGAATGCAATCGAACTGTGCAAAAACATACAACTCGGCTTGCTGGTATGTAGTGTCGCGAACTTTGACGTAGTGACTACCTCTACCACAAGTCTAATATTCAATTATATGTAGTTGTAAAACTACTGCAAGAATTTCTCAGGTTGCACACTTGATGTGATTGCATGTACTTTATATATATTAGATTTGCAGATTTGAATTTATCTGACCAACACTAAAGCATTCTCTCACACGTCTCTGTCCATGACATTCTGCAGCACCGATTGTGGCTAGTGCATCGTATACATGAAATTCAGATTTCCGCCACAGCACTTCAAGTATTGTTCCCTTTTCAACCGGATTATCAAGTTGTTCAATGCTATACACACATAGGCTATGTTCTTAAACTTTGGTCCATTTTTTACAATATTGCACAGAGCCAAACTTAATGAGGGCGTTTTGGTGTCGTAGGTTTTTTGTTTGAGCCAAACTAAGGAATCGTTACTAGCAACTTGTGCCTTTTTATGTAGCCCTTTAGCATCAAAGTTTGTTGTGTTGAATTAAAAGACAAATGAGATTACAGTGGTTTGCACCTGTTGGTATTAGACAAACCACAGACAGTAGACGGGGGAAGACCCTCTACTGTCTATGGTTAATCTAGGTGTCGCCAACACTGTCAGGTGTAATTATCATCTAAACGGTAACATGAGTCGATGATAAAGGAATCAATTCTGCAAAAGTCGAAACGTTGTTAAGCAGGTCAGATGCAATCAAAATAACACCACATGATCTACATACACCACGTCTACTATCCGGAACACAGTCATGATGATGAAGACTGCACCACAATTTCTAACTAGAATGCAGTCAATACACTGCAAACATTACAACACAGTTTAGGAACATAGCCTATGGGTGTATTGCATTTAAACGACTTGAAAAATCGGCTCTACAGGAAACAATGCAAAGAAAATGCTACGGTGGAAGGTGATGTTTTGACTATGTCTGACCTCGTGCTAGACAATGTTTCAACTTTTACAGATTGATTTCTTTTTACTAATTGACTAATAATACCGCCCCGCTGATGATCACATCTGACAGTGTTGACAGCACCTCGATGTAGACAATATGTCTAGTTCGTCAAATGCCAACATGTCAACGCAAACCACTTGACCATATTTAATGATGCGTTTGAGGTATATGGATTGTGTGCCTGTTAGAATCGTATTGCAAAGTCTTCATGCAGTCCTCAAAGTATTATATTTTGTTCAGGATGGCAGAGGTTGTATCTGTAGATCAGGTGGTGTTGCTTTGACTTCGTCTGACCTCCTGCTACACAATGTTTCACCTTTTGCAGAGTTGATTCCTTTATGATCGCCTAGCTGATAATTGAACCAGATAGTGGTGACAAAACCTCGCTTTATACAATATTTCTACACCGTCTAAATCCACCGGGTCAACGTAAACTACTATAAATCATGGCCATGCGTTCAGGCTTGTTGTAGATGTTTCTTTTGTTAGTTTTTATCAGCTTTATCTCTCAACAAGTAGACTAACAGGGGACTAAAATACAACAGAGGACTAAAATCACATTGATATAGTTAACATCAGCTGCCAATATTACAAGAACCAGAGATTGAAGACTGCCGCCTTAATTAGTGCTGAGGTTTGACGTTTTAGCGTCAAAGAAGTATGAACTTATAACATAAGCATGAGTGCAGACGCATGTAAAGACTCGTGTAGCTATACCTGCAGCTATTCATGTAAGGCGACATTCTTTATTGATGTTATTGACTCTAATGTATACACACATGACAAAGTTCACTTGCATTATGATTAATGTGTAACAATCTGAATGAAATGTACACTGCGGCCGTAAAACTACATGCGCCAATCTTCTATTCCATGAAAATATTGATCGTGACGATTTTAAATAAAGGGCAGAAACTACGAGTACGTTTATTCCTGATATGGCTTTTAATACGATATTTGAAGTAAATGTCTCCCTTTTTATCCTTTTGGGACTGAATCAATGTGAATGAAATGTTGGACTAAAATGGTGCACGTTGAATCATTTAACTGACCTCAAAGACAGATGAGTTGGGGATCGTGGCTTATAAATGGTAGTTTAGTTAAGGTATAACCGAATAGAAAAAAGCGTGAAGGAGTAAGCAAGGAAAGGCTCTTTTTAGTCCTGAAAGCAGATAATACAGTAACTGATTAAAAGTGCAGTGTCGACTCATTTGTGTAGTTTTTATTTTGATATCTGTACGAACTATTTTAACTTACCCTCTCAACTTATGTTAATTTTAGGATGGGCAGATGTTAGTTACTGTTTTATTTTTGTTTGCTTTGGCTACTTAAAAGAACATTTATATCAAACGTTGAGGCCACAGATTTCAGCCTAAAATGCAGGTGCACTACATTCAAAAAAGTACTTATTCAGTCAAGAGAAAAAGACACATCTCTGCCCCAGGCCGGTGGAAATATTTGCAAAGCATGAATTAAAGCCCTTTATTTTGAAATAATCAGCCTTTTACTGAGATACTGTAGTGGGACTGTTCAATGAACGAGTATGATCAAGCTCATTCCTTTAGAATACAATACAATATATCTTACTTATGACACTTGCTTGTCTTTTAGCATGTGTCTCTACCATTGCAATTCTTTCATTGATATTGTTGCTAAAGATAGCAAAATTTATCTAAGACTTACAGTCACAATCATGTCCCTCTATTCAAGTACTTTGACAACTATGTTAATAATTAAGGTATTCAGCCTTCTAAAATTAAAAGACTTAAACTTTTGCCAACTTCGTTTTTTTCGGGGAAACTTAAAATTGTCTTATTTCGATTCAAGATTGAAAGCCAGTGGTCGCTGTGCAAAATTTTGTACAAGCGAAACAAATTACTCTGAATTGAGCGACACTGAAAATTAAAGATGACTGCCATTCCTGTGTAAACGCGAAAGTTTCAAGAAAATGAGCAAGTGACAACTCAACTTACACAAAGTGAACTACTACAAGAGACGATAATTGATTGTAAACATTCGACAGTCTCCGAGGCGCTTTCTACATTAACAATATTTTGTGCACTTTATAATCACCATGGCTTAAATTTAACTCTAATTTTTCAACACTGCTCAGAATCAGGATAAATTTCATAACTGACTTAAAACGGTTAATTGATCTATTGCTACGAAACACTTTCGCTTATGCCTGAACAGCCGATTTCGCTTTTGAACTCTTCAACCAGGTGGGCTCTACAACGTTGACCTCGGCGTTGACGCCCGGCCGGGGCACCTCGATTCGGCCATGTTGAAACGCCATTAATTACACCTGTTCCATGAGAAGTAGTTGACCTCTCTGAACAAGGTAAACCGATGACTTAAATATATGAATTATGAGCTTGTTTGAGTTGCCTAACAACAAGTTCAAGCAACGTACGGAGTTTGAGCAAATTTGCACTATGCGACAGGTCAAAATACTAGTTTTTGATAAGCGTGATATTCTACGTAATCGTTTATGGCAGACTCTGTTCCCTGTCATCGAATGATCTAGTATAAATGATAAGAAGTGAATATTAATGACTTTACACAGTAGCAAAACTACTAGTCATGGCGCGTGTGTCAGAAATTGTGCAACCCTACATGTACTGAGCATGCCCAGCAATGAAACAAATCGAAAGCTCTATAATTCGACAATGATTCATCATTATTCATGAACGGAATAACAAGTAATTGTATCGTGAGTTTAGATGATGTTCTGAAAATTAAAATCTTTACTTACTCCGATAAGGCAGCTAAAAAGCCAATTCAAGTGGTGCATGGCAAGACTCTCCCTCGTCAGATGCACTGTTATCACGTCACGTGTTTGAGTAAATGGGCGTGGCCTACAGACCGATGTGGCTTAGCCAGCACCAGTCAGTTTGAGAAAAGCTACTAGGTAGATGAGCCAGATCACACTAAATGAAAGGTGTTTGGTAACAACTGTGCTTTTGCTCTTTTTGCATTCAATCCATCAAATAACAATTAGATGAATAGGCCTGCATTTACGACAATGAGAGGGATCTTAATACCTAGAGATGGTCTGAATTTAGCCCTTAAAGAAATTTGTGTCACCACAAATGTTCTATTAACTCTAAAGGAATTCGTCGACAACATTTGTATATTAATAAAGATTTCAATGAATGTCAGCCTCCGGTGAACGTGAGATTCGGATTTCGGATTTTATTCACCAAACACAGAATACCAGTAACTAATAGTCACAAGTGTTCTGGTCTGCTACACATTACAACGCATTCTAATCATTTTGAGGTCGGAATGCAGCAGTTGATAAACGATATCAGAATAATCTTGAATCTGCCAAGGCATACACCAATACTCTTTTGACAGTGTCTAACTATAGAAGACCATAACGAAACACGATTCAACAATTCCACCATGATGTCAAATGTTTCAGGTACGTTTTGCAGTGTACATGTATAGTGACATTGTCGAAGTGTAAAACCTTATCTTATGCGTCCTGCTCACATATACAAGTTTGACGCGAATGTGGAAACATCTCTGTTGATAAAGGATTGTTTGTGCATGCCTTTTATCATGCGCACGTTCAACGTTCCTGACATATGCAATTTGAACAACGACATTATCTTCTTACAGAAACACGAAACTGACCCTGGTAACGTGGCCGATTTCATGTCAGTCTTCACTGCCATTTTATGTATACTACTAGAAACTTATAGTGCCAGGCAAATTCAAATCGCGAAGAAATTAAGAATCACGTGAAAAGCACATTCGACGAAATAATTTGCAGAGCTATCTATGACGATTTTTTGAATGGCCAAACCTATCATTGATCTGAATTTGGTTCACTATAAACGGTATTTCTTCCATGAAAGAGACGCTTTTAGTACATACGTCAGCGTTTGTTTTGAATGTATGAACACAACTTCAAATAATATTTAGAGGCAAGGTGCCTCAATTGTACAATGTTTCCTCACTGAAATTGAATATTCCAAACGTTCAATGATCAACTTAGCTGAGTATTCATCGGGCTGACTTGATGAATCTTGCCCGTGGAAATATCGACTGTAGCTTGCGAGCAGTTGAGCTTATCCAGTTTTTGCCTCCATCGATTCCCGTATGACGAACCGGTAAATGGACTTGATCTTAAATTCTAAAGTAGCAACGAATAATTTGTACCATCCGAACCCGTCATTGACAGGTGTTTCTTTCACATGAAAGTTGGACTTATCCTTAAAGAAAGGTCATTGGCCGCCCGGTATTGGTCAAGGTTGATCGGAATGAAAGAAAGACTATTGCGAATCTGCTGAAATTCAATTTTGATATCTTACTTATTTGACTTCAACAATATTTTCTACAGCAGCTCCGTCACATGCACTTTAAATACCTGACAAACTGTGTGCGTTCACTTGACTTTACAACACCCATTATAACATGGCGATTGTGCATTTAGATAAGCATGCCTATTCACGAAAAGCTGCCAGCGTACACGTGGCCTGAGACAATTCAGGTTAACGTGGGTCATCTAGGGTATTAGAGGTGAACCTTACTGTGTCACTTTGTGCCTCACAAACACTAACGACAGCAATATTATTTAAGAGAGGTCAATACTAGTATGCTACATCTCCTCAGCAGTGCCAACAGGTGAAGTCAACAAAGCTACTCGTGTGCAGATCTTAACAGCGGGTGAGTAAAGTTAAAATTAACCAGTGAGCGGACTGTGGACAGAAAGGAAATTTCAAGTTTAACAGTTGGTAGGAGAGAATTTCTTGCAGGGGGTACTGAAAAGAGGTAGAGGAAGGGAAATGCTTGTCAGATAGGACTTTAGGAAGGTAAGCAGTGTCAATCGTGGGTAGAAGTCTGTGCCGAGCTTGAAATGTTGTGAGAAATGAGCTGCGGTAGACCATAGATACTTGAGGGTAGTGGGAATCGTAATTCAGTGTTAGGGCACATTATCAGCATTTGCCAGTGGCTGGGTAGTTGTACAAACAGATTCACTTTCCTCTCCAAATTATAGGATCAAAGTGAATGATGTGTAAATATCTGTATATCAGCTTAAGAAACATTGTTTTGTGAGAATTTTGTAAACTATATTACTTTAACAGCTGGCTGCACATGTTGCCGAGTTCAATCTAAAAATTGACAGAGCCCCCTCCTCTTTTGAAGTGCCTTTCGCAGTGTGGAGAGTAAAGGTCTGAAACAATTTTACTCCCGATAGGATATTTGCTTATTATATAACGTTAATGCAATACAATTTGTTGACATTTGTTCTGATTTTTCAAAGAAATACTTTAATTTGAAATTATTGAAATATTAACTCTCGTATACATTGCAATACACGAAAAAAAATAATACCATTGTAACGAAAACGCAGAATAATTAAATATCACTCATTTCCTAAACTCCAAGCTGTCAGAGAGTTTTACAAGCGTCAGTATACTAGCTTGTACTTTATCTTGCTTGCAGTAACAAACTATAGAGAACATTTGTGTTATGTTTAACACGCAATTGTCAAGGTGGTTATGGTTTTTTTTCTATTTTAAGACTATTTGTATTGGACTTTAAGACTGGTTCTTTAATATTTGTCATGGTATATGCAGAGTCGATATAGAATGGGAATTGAAAAGTGTGTTACATAAAATATAGTGTGTAAAGCAACTGTTGACTGTGATTACAAATTCGAGGCTTTTCCAATGGTATCATGATATTGACGTTTCTTACAAATACAAATCTGCAATCATACCCAGTATCCTTTGTCCAAAAAATCGTCAGTTAAAGTCATAATTTACAGTTACACTCAAAGGCACGTTAGCCGAACAAACAAACTCCTGAAGACCTTATAATGCCACTCAAAATATTTGCGTACTAGGAGCCAATCATGTAACATATACAGTGGATTCCCCGTTGACGACCACAAACACTAAAGTGGAATTTATTTTACTTATCACCTGTTAATATACTATCATATTAAGCTTGCCCATTATTTTTTTACATAGATAGAGTATATTAACAAAGAAACATAAATAATTGCGAAAATTTCCAGGTGCACCGCAAAGGATTCACAAACTTTGTACATTGAATCACATCCACCTTGCCTCCGTCGAAGACATAATGTTACAAACGTAAAAATAATACATAATAACAAATACACGCTAGTTGCGTCCACTGATCTATTGCAAGATACAATATTTTTCTATATTTATTCGAGGTAGATCGTTACTTGTATTTCAACAAGTTCAAACCTGTTTTCTCATATATATCAATACATTTTCATCATATCCTGATTTACATAATTATTTTTGAATCATAAGGCTAAATGTTGTTCAGATGATTTTGGAAAATTATACATACGATGTATATCGCATTTTCGCCTTAGAAAGATTATTTATTTTAAAAGCACTATAAGCCTTAAACACTTCCCTTAAAACTCGATATCAATTGTTTGTATTGTTTGAGTTTATATTACGGATGACCGTTCATCAACGGTTTCCGATTATGAAATTAGGATTGCCGCATTACTTCATCTTGTTTCCTCGTTAACTCCTCTTGTTTCACCTTCTTCTCTACTCTCATGTTATCGAGACCGTGCTGGAGTTCCTCTACCAAACCCTGATGGGTTCGTCTGAGTGTCTCAATTTGGGCCTGTATGGCGGCACTTCTTTCTTCAAAATCTGTTTCCAATTGTTTCTGCTGATCATCAATGTCTTCAACCATCATGGCTTGCTGATTTGTTGAAAAATGGATTAAATTGATCGCTAAATATTTTACTCGGATGATAATGGATTGTATATTGAAATGATACGAGATATTCTGAGAGGGTCTTCTGGAGAACCCTACCTCACTCGCAGTTACTACGTTTATGTCGGTAAGTGTGAACAAGATTTTGTCACGTTAGGAGCTAGGTCCCATAATTAGCCAATGTCTTGCTGTTTACAAATTTGTCAAACAAAGTAGCCACTCCGGTACGTTATGTATATATGTCTACAACAATATTATTGTCGGAAATTGCCTTTCGCAAAATTAACTTGCAAGCAGTACCAATAAAAGTGGTCTCAAACTTACTATTGTTTTATCCTCCTCCTTCTTCATCGCAAATATCTGTTCTTTGGTTTTCTCTTTTTCCTGTCAAAACAACAACAAACACGATTGGAACTAATTTGGGATAATTTGATTTTCATAGTTTGCAAATTTCTCAAAGTGTTAGGTGCCATATAGCTGAATGTTATAATATCGCAAATTACTCATAAAAACAAGTGTGTAATAGAAAAGAAAAGCAGATGAGATGACATTTGTAGATGACATCGACATTACTTCACCATCGAATTATCCCAAATTAGTTCCAATAGTGTTAACAGAGTATAAAATGTGTCACCACTGTGATGACAATTTTTCAACGCCTCATTCGCAAACATCTCAAGCTGTCAACTGAATTTTAACATCTATGTAAAGTTCTATTGATCCGTTTATCAAGTCACGTGCTTTTGTATCTATTGCTACTTACCATTTTTTCAATTTCTGCAGCCCTTGCACTGACACTCATTACTGAATTAACGTCGTCATCAGAGGATGCGCATTCCTTCATTCCTCTCGGTGAAATGTCTTCTATTTTCTACAAGACAGTGGGTCAGTTATCAAGACATGTAAATCTTCGATTAAGGATAACACATTGAACACAATAGGAAATAATTCTGTTTATGTCTCACCAGCGATTAAACCATTATTTTGTCTTACCAGCGATTTAAAATGTCATGTCAATATAAACAAAGACCGACTACAATGAATGATGTTGCCTTTTAACCTTCATTCTATATGAAGTTTTTGCAAGGAGAATGTCAAGTATTTATTTGCGTAATGCCCACGTCACTTCAAGCTCTGCTATTTAGACAACAATATGACTGCTTAATCAGAATCTATAGTATATTGAATTTGATATATATTTTATGATGGCAGAGACACTGAACGTGCTCATTCTGTGACAATATACCTAGTTTAGTGAACGGCTTGAATATGTCTTGACGGCAATAGGAAACTGAAATTTTCAAAACGAGAAACAACTTTATTCTGTTGCGATTAATATTCATTTAGTGAAAACCGTTCATGGATACAATTAAAGAAATAAAACAAAGATAAAAAGACTCACATCAGCCAGCACAGTTTTATAAACATGCCACATTTGTGGACCACGGGCCCTCTCCTTGTACTGTTCGTTCAAAAAGTCGACGTTCGAACCAGACGATAATTGCCGACTGTATATCTTCCCAGGCTCCGAAATCTCTAGAAGAAGCTCATCAACGAGCTGTGTACAAAAGTCGTCAGACATCTTTTCATTTTTGTCCAGTATGATGCGTAAATAGCCACCGACGACATCGCCGTCACTGTATTGGACAATCTTTTTCTAGGAATGATTTAGAAGGGACACATGATTATATGCAAGAACGAAAATAAGGGAATAGTTTTGAAGTAGAATATCATGTTATGAAATTCGCGCAGTACAGTGGTCGTCTTTAGGTGTCTCGAACCAAAATAAAATTACCAGCCAAGACAAAACAATATCATCATCATAATGATCATGATCATAAACAACAACCAATACAGCAACAACCTCATCCGTAATAATAATAATAATAATAATAATAATAATAATAATAGTAATAATAATAATAATGATAATAATAATAATAATAATAATAATAATAATAATAATAATAATAATAGCGTCAACAGCGAGGACAACAACAACAATTCAGTGATATTTAAAAATCCTACCTTTAATACATCTCTGTATTTATTAAGACTTTTGGCATCATTTATGCATTTTGCATTTTCTTTGAATTTTCTCATTGCCTGATGCATACAATCGTTGTGCTTCTTGGTGATCTCGTAATTCTGACAAGGAATAGCTGCGTTTGCATATTCATCCATATCATCACGGTAGTCAGTGAACACCAGATCAACCACTTGCTGTAGCTGGGCTTCTATTACACTTTGGACAACGTCATCCACGTTGATTATTTTAGTCTCTGAAAACCTGGACACGTACTGCTGAAGCATTTTGGCAAACTCTAATAATGACAATAACAAAAACTAAACATAGAATGATATAGGGGACAAATATTTGTTCTCTCAGTTTTGCTTGATTGTTTTGTTTTTAAGTATTGTTTTGGTCTTCCACTTTTGGGATTTATTTTAAAGTCTTAGGTGTAAGAATACTTTCACCGTCTTGTTTTTTCAAAAAAAAAATATTTTTCCTCATACATAAAACAGAGGTTGCGGCCATTTTGAATATCAAATATCGAAAAATATTAGGTAATTTTTTTCTGGTACCAAATTTAGCACAGTGACCCCTGATTTGGGTTGTTTATTTCTTAAGGGATGTTGAAAGTATTCTTCACGAAAGTTTGAGAGAAGGTGAACTGTCTTTCATTTTCGAGGAGCACGCTGCCTTAACAGAGAAATAACAAACTATCTGAATGCTCACTCTCTGACTAGGAAGAAAAATATTCCGTCAATGATAAGCAGAGGGAGCCCAAGAGAGTGACGTAGGTTAAAAATATACATAAAAAGGGTTATCGTCGAAGTCATACAAAGGTAGTGGGAGAAATAATGTTAAGATGTGTGATTTAAATTTATCTACCGATAAAGGCCAGGCTGATTATATCAGGTTATTGAATCACGAATGATAATGTTTTCTTCGATCAGGATATGTACGTCTTCAACGCCCGGATATTGCAAAATCTCAAACGAGCCGATAACATATCCAGTAGGCACATTAGAGTTAATAATTAGAAACGATAAAATATTCTTACGGTTTCCGTTGATGTTGCCGTCATACGGCCAGGCCTTCTTTGGTTTCATGAGTGTCCGACACCGATTTATGAAAATATCGATATTTGGAAAGAAAGTCGTGTTTATTCGCCCGCGATTCTTCTCTTTGTCCAGTTCTTCTAACACTGACTCTTCTATCGATGGCATAGGAAGAGTCATTGCGTCAAACACTGGAAAGGACTTTAACAAGGCTCTTCGAGTAGCATTCAGTTCCTTTACCTTGGCTGTGGTCGTACCGTCTTCCTTCTCGAGTTTCAATATCTGCATTCAGGTGGACACGGACTCAGTCTTAGTTTAACTCTTTGAGCGCTAAATCCAATTGTTATCACCGTTATAAAATATACTCCAGCAATTTTTTTTTCAAATTTTTGCCAAAATGTTGATAAAAAAACTGTAGCAAATAAAATGTGATGTCAAAAGTATCCAAAACTTTAAGAAAAAAACTGGTACAATGATGTACTGGAATTTTGGTGTAAAAAAATTACGGCACTCAAGGGGTTAAACCTTCGATTATCTATCCTGATATACCTATACTTTAAAGCTTTGATTATAGGCAGACGGCTTGTCCTGCTATTTCATACTCCCAGATTTGCAAGGATTCAATGCTAATAAAATGTCGGGGAACGCGAGAATAATGGAATCTAGCTGTAATATTTTCTCTGATACAATCTTAGTCATACATCACTTACTTCTTCCAATAGGTAATATTTGAAGTCAACTTTTACATTTTCACCGTCTTGGGAAATCTGGAACGACTTGGTAACGTCACGTAAAAGCCAAAAGAAATTTGGGAAGAACTTGATAAATTCATTTTCCAGTGGGGATGTTTTCTTCGGACTACACCCGCTCCACTTAAAAACTTCAACGAGTCTATTTACCCAACTAAAACAATGGACAATGAGAGAACATTTCATCGTCGTCGGAGCTTACAATACCACAATACTTTATAGAAAACGACAGTTAATAAGGAGCCAAAGACGGTTTATACATATTTAAATTATACATTCGTCGAAATGACTCTCTCTCTCTCTCTCTCTCTCTCTCTCTCTCTCTCTCTCTCTCTCTCTCTCTCTCCCTACCTCTCTACCTACCTACCTACCTACCTGAGTGTGTTCAGGTCCTCTGCACGTACGGAGTCTTTGCTGTTGTAGACCAACACAGACGACATCAAGGCCATCAAAGCAAACATAAGCATATCGTCTCCTTTATGTGCGTTGTGTGCATCGAGTCCCTCTGTGTCCAGGATAATGACAGTCACTTCTCTTCCGTGCGACAGCTTCCTTTTAAACGTCTTTGTACTCATCCATATTCCTTCATAGAAAAGAAATTACAGATAGATAAACAGACAATCAGACCTTCACACCTACATACATACATGAATGCATCCATGCATGCATGTATCCATCCATCCATCCGTCCTTCCTTAAGTGCGTACGTACACACACACACACACACACACACACACACACACATACATACATACATACATACATACATACATACATACATACATACATACATACATACATACATACATACATACATACATACATACATACATACATACATACATACATACATACGTACGTACGTACATACATACATACATACATACATACATACATACATACATACATACATACATACATACATACATACATACATACATACATACATACATACATACATACATACATACATACATACATACATGTCTTAAACGTATACAAACCAGTTGTCTCTGGGTTCTGGGTTTCTGATATTTTAAACACACAGTCTTGTGGCCTTGGTTCAATCAGTTTACTTGCTATGTATGATTTTCCAGATCTAGCAGGACCAGTGACAGCAACAGGACAAATGGGACCGTCGATGGAGCGTATTATTTCCAAGGCGTCTTCACAAACCACTAGCTGCCCTCGAGTCTTCTCCGTTCGAATGAGGTTACCCTTAGATTTGTCCCACTTGTAATTGTCTGGGTAACACAGCGGAACACATTTAGGCTTTATGTCTGAAATTAGATAGCGGAAGATATAAAGTTATCCTTTAAACTCGTGGCAAATTCAATTCTTGATATTAACAAAACGACAAGCCTTTGGTTGAATTTGTCTGAGATAGACAAAACCCAAACATTGAGGGACATCATAGAATTGCACCGGAGCAATGTCACTTTGACCCTCAAAGGGTATGAAAGTGGTAAAAACATACAATTTTAGAGGCGACTCTTGTACCTCAATGGGTATTTTCAAGTACGCCATGCTCGCATGTATTTTTTCCAGGACAAACGAATTTATAAAGAATGATAAAAATAGATACGACCCATACAATTAATGCGTTTCGTTTATCTTGTGTGCGTATTACTTATCTAGGGCGCCATTCACATTTTCTTGTTATCAAAAAAACGTGTTTTGACAGTTGCTCAGAGGCTCGTTACATACTCTAACGCTCGAGAGAAAGGTAGCCGCACAAGTTAACTACAATGTGCATATTTATCGGTTGCGTGAAAAAGGAAAGGATCTTCCAATGTTGATAATTATTTTTCTTTTTGCTCATACTGATTGTATTTATTTCTATAAAAATGTGCAACCTAGTCGCATCATTGACGGCCTTTCAGGTCAAAAGATTGTTTCCAACTTCTTAAGTATGTCATTTTAGAGTGGTAAATATTATCGCCGAAAACATGATCTCGCGAGCGATTTATAACGATCCAGTTGCAGCTAAGCGATTAAAAATGTCTTGCGGGAGACAGCTGCAGGGAGCCTTAGTCGCTGTATATCAACCCCTGATATACGATGTCGATCTACTGTAACCTCAGATAGTAATTAATAACTCACTTTGTGACAGGTGTCAAAGGGTCAGGATTTTCGATATCGTGAAAATGTCAAATAAATTCAGTCTAATATATCAATTTGATCTCGCCTAATATTTGGGTTAACCTCTCAGTAAGGTAGTTTATGGGAATTCAAATCGAAAGAGTTAGTCTTTTGCTCAAACAATCTACAACCAAAGTTTAACTCACTCTTCTTCAAAGTCAAGAATAAAAGAGAGGGGTTTCCGTACAAATGTCGACACAAATGCTTCAAATCACATTAAAGTCACCGATATTTGAATATCAAAATATCCGACATTACATTGTAAGAAACCAAGTCATGAAAAAAGTTTGAGATTCTGAGTATCTCTCTCATACGCGCATTTGCTTAATTGTCATCCTTCTGTAAAAATCACTAGAAGTCTAATTAACATACAAACAAATACTCACTCGTAGTGGTCATTGTTAATATCACTTGACAGTTATGCAGAGACAGTTGTTGTAAAGTTAGAGTCAACTCTGGTCTTCAATCTCGCCACTGCTTGTTAGAGTTCCTAAAATTACACAATTTGTAAGAAATTAGCCTTTGAATCCAATACCAGATGCTGTACACTTCGACAACACTGCGTAGAACAGCCATATTAACCCGTTGAATGCTCAAGTTATGATTCGAAATCAGTGGCAGTGGCGGAAAATCAGCCATGAAGAAAATATAATACACGACTAAATTTCCATTCTGGGGACCATTTTTGATTTCAAACAGTCATGTGTTGACTGTCTAGCAATAATATGGATATAAAACTCGAATTTATCGTTTAACATATGTCACAGTTGCTCTGGATTATGATGCCAATATGGAACACGTAGTTTCCTTGGGACAGTACGTGTTGTTCACCCAAACAAAATAACGATTACGATTTAAAAGAGAAGGAAAGCTACATTCCTGTACTCACACAAATACCCTGCACCAAATCTCAGACGAGACGCCGCCTCCAGTCAGACAGACATGTCGCAGTGTTCGAGCAGCGATCCAAGCAAATAACTCATATCTAAGTTGACTGTGTCAGTAGGCGTGGCATTTATGCTTTGGCAGAAGTGCCTGATATATAACTTTAATACTACGAAATACCCAGCAAAGATTAATTTGTGGAACTTGAAATAATTCTGTTCCCCTGTCATTAGCTCTCTGATGGCGTTGTGGTTCTTATAAACCGCTACTTTCGGTTTGATGTCAACTAGCTATCTTGTAAAAGAACACCATGTCATGAAGTATACAGGTTAAATTTTGAATAGGTCATGCAACTTGCAATAGGTTGACCAAATTTACATTATTTACTTGTAAAATATTAACAATCTCACATGATGTAAACCAGTGTCACACGTTTTCGTTGAGGGCGAGCTTTTATCAGCCAATCACAGAAGAGAGAGATCCATGCATCAACAAGTCAAAACGCAAGATTGTTGTATGGCGGTACTCGTTCATTAATTAGAACGGGATAACTATACATCTACCACATACCTTAAATCAACACTGTAAGTCATTGTTTACGATAAGTCAGCTTGTCAGTAAATGGGAAAGCTACTGCTGTTATCTAAAAACATATACTACGCAGGAACACAACTGGTATTGTGCAAATGCCTCTTGTACGTGAAGGGTCATGAATATTAAACACAAGCGCGAGGCAAATTAAACTCTGCGTTTTAGGTGCACGGTCAAGCCTACACCTCCCCAAAACGAAGGTTTGGCAGAACAACAACCAATGACAGCTAGTTATGTTGTAAAAGAGTGCCACGTTATAAGTTATCAAGATTAAAATTGAAATGGTTTTAAAAAATTTCAATAAGTTGACCTAATGTTTATTATTTTCACGTTAAATATTAACCATCTCCAATGATTGACAGAGTCACTGGAATTTGCTGAGGCCGAGCTGTTCCTCACGTAGGGATCTTATTACAGCCTACTGTCAAAGATAGAGATCCATGCCTTGCATCTACAAGTAAAAGCAGAATGCATGATGCTAGTAAATGACATCGTTCTTCGTATGTCTTCCACATCTATAGATCAATTGTTCCCTACGTCGTTTATGTAAGATTAAATGCACGTAAACTTATGAATGGTAGTACTATTTAGAGGGGCAGTCTTCCATCCCTTGTTCTCGACTTTGGTATTTACATTGTTTTCCTTTGAAATATTGATCGTATTGGTCAATTTACTTTAAGATAAAGCTGATAAATTACCTACCCTTTTAAAAAAAAAAGCATTTGCAATCCATGCCCGAGGACACACTCCGGGAAGTCACATACTATCACTAGTTGATGATGTCGATTTTAAAGCAGAATCTGAAGGCTGATTATGTGTCATGCATGCGGTTTCATCATCGTATGTGTTGTGCGCGATACACATAGTTTAAACATAAGTAAGTATCCCCTCCTTGAAAAAATACTGCTTGCTCTATTTTTAATCTCTCACCTGTTTAGGGAAGTGCATGAACTGCAAGCTAGTGTATCGGCTTAAACGAGTAACATCTTGCTCAGATCTACGAACACGGCTAAGGTGTATGCAATTAGCAGTAACTTCGTATTTTTTCTCAACCACAAGTGCACATTATGGAAACAATGAATAACAGATTTCGAACATGTTGAAATGTTATGTTTGGATATTCTTAAGGGTGAGGATTTAGCCAAGAAATGTTGCCTACTGATATCTTCGCTTATTGACTTGGCAGATTAGGAGTTCGAATTCGAGTGAAAATATACTGAATTTTCTGCTTTGGATGAATAGATCTACCGCTGGAAAGAAATGTCAGCGAAAATATCCGAAGCCCACTTTACCGATATTTCATTGTTCTGTTAAAGTTTATGTGCGATTTCTCGTATTTATGCGTGACTGCTACAGAACTTTACAGCATAAGTTATGGAACAAGTTTTTAGGATGGGAATTAAGTCGAACGATTGTAACTGATGATATCTTAACTGGATTACAATGATAGGAGCCGTACGTTGTGAGTTCGCATCTGAACAAGAATTTACTGAATCCAAGGACACTGTTACATCAATCGATTCTTTTTGCATATCGAAAGCTTTGAAGGCGGCTTCACTCACGACATCTTATAAAATACATAGTATTAAATCCAGATTGGCTGCCGGGATTAGCTTTCTCGGCATCCTAGCAACTGGCATGTCGACTCTTGGACTCACCGAATACTCTGAATGTGCACAGAGCAAGACACAAACATGGCATAATGCAGAACACGCCTATTACAGGCTTTTATAAATTCATGTCAGAGGGTTTTGAGTTACAACCTTCTAGTGATCAGCGGAAGGAGGTTACTATCTTTCATTGGGCCCCACAAGACTCAAGAAAATACCGCACAAATTAGACCAAAGATAACAATGGAAGGACCAGTAATAATAAAAAAACGAATTCCAGCACGCATTCAAACTTTATTTGTCATTTCACATTAAAAAATATCTGATTTGAACTTCTTAAAATTTCTAAAAAAGGGGCAACATGGAAGATTTTCCTGCAGTGAATATTCCAGATTATTGAAGCGCGCATAGCAAAGCGTTTTCTAACCAGATTCCCTGCGAAAGTGTACAGTGGCACTATATCAATGTCACTCACCTTTTACAAAATAATGCAACTTGATCATTCGTTCATTGACAGAGTCAGGGGTTTATTCTGAGACGATTTTAAGAAAAACTGCGCGTCTTATATTGCGCATTTTACCACACATCACAACAAAATGTTGATTTACTGTCCACGAAGTCGACTTGGTATATTCGCGTTGATAACAATGCATTTTCCTCCCATATACACTAAGATGACAAGCTAAATAGTGAGTGTTTAACATTCTTATGGGAGTAGAATGAGAAGCTGCCATTGATGTATAAAATAACAATATTGAAAAAATGATCAAACGTTACCATTGTCGTTTATGGTTGTTTATTTCACACAATTTTATATAAAACCTTCAGGGCCAACATTCCCCAGGTGTTCACAGTCACTATATGTAAGAATGAATGTCAGTGAAGGACGAAACTGCCGCCAATATACTTATTGTTTTGTTTTTGGTGACAACATAATACAGTATAGGCTAGGAGTGACAGCAGAACTTGAAGTGTTTGTATCTGTGCCTGGTCCCTTAAAAGTTCCCCTCTCGTAAGGCTTGCACATACCATCGTCCATAGAAGCCAGTATCTAAAGCCCCCAATTTATAATGCAAACCAGTTCAAAGGGTAGCACACAAGTAAAGTCTGCACCCCTGAAAATATAAATCCATCCTGTACCACGTTTTTGTAGCAAGGGAACGTAACTCCTCCATCGTAGTTGCAACACATCTTTGGGAGTCAGCGATAACAGATGGTACGTATTTCGCCGTTCTTGTAGGGCTTCCCCGTCACACAAAACACCCCGAATACCTGACAAACGTCTTTCTTTCTATTGACCTGACACAACCCCTTACGACAAGTAGACGATCTTTCATTATAATGAGAAGTTGTTGGGGACTGGACCTGATAAACCCGCGTCCATAGAGGTCAGCACAGCCCTTAAATTACCATGTCGTGAAAAGCTGCCCCGACACAGTTAACCTTTGAGGTTACCACAAGGTCATCTAGGGTAGCATAGGTGCATTGTGTCACTATGTGCTTCACTAAAAAACTAGTATTGCGTCTGTACTCGGTGTACAATGTGCGCCATGAGCGACGAAGCCCTTACATGCAAGTGACCGTAGGGTTACGTACCGTAGTCTGGTTTGAAACAACTGCTCAGGAATTTGATGATGTCACGCTGGGACTATCCTTCCCATGCTATGAGTGTACCTTGGACCTCTGATCACTAGCGCGCTGTACAGTTTAGGCATGATCAACATGTAATCACCGAAATAGAGCAGTACAAATCTATGGCGACCATAGGAAGGTAGACAGTCTATTACTGCTCTGTGCTAGATGGGCTGAGGACAAAAGGTCAAGCTCCTTTTGAATGGAGCAAAGTGTAGAGGATGTTAACTGACGAAAATCCTAGTCGAAAGAATAGTCAAATGGTCGGCGTTCCCCATCGAAAGCAACAATATGCACCGGGGCCAGAAGGTGCTATTACTCTGTGTACCTGCTCCAGTCAGCAGGGTCAACACTGGTTCTACTTCCATCGTAGCCGTCTCATCTGCTCGCAATATCGGCATGGTCTTTGGCAACAATCACATGGTCTGTCAGCACATTAAACACTTTCAAATCTATCTACAGCTATCTCCGTCGTGTTGGATCTACTCGACGACGCTCCCTCACTAATGAATATAACTCTGACAGCTAAAGTTGACCACTGTAATTCACTTGTTTATGGACTCCCAGATAACAAAAAAGAATTATACAACGAGCTCAAAATGCTGTAGCGAGAGTAATAACACACACACCAGAAAATTTGCACGGACCACCCCCGCTCTCACCCATCTCCATTGGTTATCCGTTCGTCTCAGGCTTGACTAGAAAATTTTGCTGTTGACTTTCAAGGTTCTTCACACCAAGACTGCTGCGTACATAATGGATTTACTCCTGCCCTATATTACAACTCGGGCGCTACGTTCATCCACCAAGAAACTTTTAACATCTACAGCGTACAAAACCATCACCTATTGTGGCCGTGCATTTTCATACGCTGTACCTAAACTATGGAACGCACTCCCACTTGCCCAAACTTGAAAACTTTCAAAATAAAACTGAAAACGCACATGTGCTCCAGAGCATACAGTGAGCTTTAGCCATTGAGCGTCACAGAACAAAACACTGTCTTTAGATTTTTGGCGCTATGTAAACTTTACTGATTTATTAATTGATTGATTTGTCGAGACATCTGTGTAAAATTGTTCATGTTGTTAATAACTTGATAATTAAGATCGTCTTTGATAGCAAATATGATATTTCTGTCATTATTTCTGTCATCCTCTGTAAAATAAGATCCCAAATGGCATCCTGCATAATGTTTAGAATTTATTGCAAATTCGGTCGGCTGTAGCAAAGTCCGTCGAAAATCGGGTCTGTAGTTGTAACATTGTACAGTAATGCATCGTCGGAGTATTGCCTTTGTAGACAAATGACAGATATATCCATTTTGTTCATCATAATTTATCAATATCATAAAAAATTTTACACATTCATAGTGACAAACAGTTCCTTACAGACTTGTGTAAAATGTACCAATCTAGTATACAGTAAACATTCCATAATCCATTGCGTCAGAAATGTCCAAAAACATTGTTTCCTATCACAAACAATATCACAACTTAGAGATTTTCTAATTGGGGTTATTCATTTCGTTGTTTACACCCAGCATGTGTGTAGCTACATATTGTCAGGAGACAATTCAATTCAATATATACGATAGCTACATGCATAGTCTATTGTGGTTACACACTTCGAGTGAAAAGCATTTGGAATAATGTGTACGGTTGAAACACTACCGCAACCTTCAATGATATGCCTTTACCTTGTTGATGAATACAAATGCATATAAATCAACGTTACAGATTTAAAAGTATTTTGATCGGGAAAAAAGAAATACGTCCGATAATTTGTGACCTATAAAATAAAAATTACTTAAAGTTAACATCATGGTAAACCTATTTTACTCACAATTAATATCTCAAATTAGGGTACTACAACGCGTATAAATCAACCAATGTCATACATAACTAATGTCCAACATAAGTAAATAATGCTACTAAACTAATGTTCTGCTCAATGATACATTCATGATAGTCTTAAATGGCGGAAGACATGTAAGTATACATGCATTACAAACTTTTTACATACTTCCATAAATGCAATTCAAGCGGAGTATCAACGTTTCATTTCTTCTCTTTTCCTATTCAACTCGTCTTTCAGTCTCTTGTTCTCCTCTTGAAGTTTAGCATTGAGAAGTTGTAGTTCCCTAGCCAAGTCTTCATGCGTCCGACCAATTGCTGTGATTTGGGCCTCAATAGCAGCACTTGTCTCTAAGTAATCAGCATGCGATTGATCTTGTTGGTCGGTGATATCTTCATTCATCATCTTGAGCTTAATTCGTTGAATAAGAAGTGAATGTTAAAAATAGACAATCTCTCTCTCTCTCTCTCTCTCTCTCTCTCTCTCTCTCTCTCTCTCTCTCTCTCAGAAACAAACATATAAAAACACATACATCAATACATTAACTAACCACAACGAATGTCGTGTTGATCTTTAACATTTAGGGATACATTTTTAGCGAATTTAGATGAAAAAATAGGCAGAAGCAAAGGCATTGATACCAAATCTCTTGAATATATTAGCTAATTTCTGTTTATGGATGCATTATTTTAGGCAGACCAAAGGCACAGGGTTTAAAGGTTTGCCATTTAGGTTAACTATTTAATAACGATTGTTTCATATTATCAACGGAGAGGGTCTGGTTCAAAGCTAAAGCTAGGCTATAAAGTACTAAGACAATTATAATTCATAGATTAATTTACATATTTCTCACTTTTCGCGTCCACTGCATCCAGAAATAATGTCACTAAGGAAAATTGTGTCATACATTTTAGTACATATCTTATAATATGGCCAGGAATACAATGTTCCGTCTTCCCAACAACTTTACTCATTCTGGTACAGTTTAATTCCAGAACTATTAAAATATGCAAAAACATTGTTGTTCAGCGGGCAATATGCGCATCCCATTGCAGGTCATAAAACAGATTGATCCCTATAGGATTCAAAGTGAAAAGTACTGTTGCCTGTTTTCAGGTGTTTTAGATAAAAATTATTTACTTAGAAAAGTTAAGTGTTTTGTGTTCGTTCCTTTGTTTTTGGTTTTTGGTTTCCTCGTCAGAAGCTCACAAATAGTGATTAGACGAGACATGCATTACTCTATTAAATAATCATACATCACAATGAAACTGGAAGGAATCTCAAGCAACTGAACATAAGAGATTGGGGACCCACAATATTCCTTGGATGTTATCATGAACATTGGCATTACTGAGTGGATGGATTACATCTCATATTGTGATATGCAAAGGTATTTCCTTCCACATAAGAATGCAGCATTTAAAAAAACAATTGAATACTTACCATTTCTTCATCCTCTACAGCCTTCAAGGAAAGTATCTGCTGTTCGTCTTTCTTATTTTCCTGTGAAGTAAATAATCCAATATGGAGCAGAGTGTGTCAATAAATGACAAAACGCTTATCAAGCTGTTACAACATTTCATTGTTAGAGTAGTTAAACTCCATGACTTGAATTAATTTCTTAGTCGATTCACGCATTGTGTTTCTGTGATGCATATGCAATGCAAGATTCAGGGCAGGGGAATATTCCACATTGATAAAGGATCATTAGCATAAAATGTCAATACAAAAACAATGCTCATTTATATAATTTGCATAAATTAATACTAATATATTCCGTATCTTTCACTAATAGGTGAAGCAGTATTCCACTTACAAGGTCTTCTTTTGTCACGTCTTCTGGTAACTGTTGTCTGGCTTCTGCGGCAGGTTTTGTTTCTTCCGTTTGTTGTTCTAATTTTTCTGGATCACAACAGTTGTTTAGGTGTTTTGCGGTTTCTTCAAATTCCTTTGAAAGGAACATAAACAGTGTTTCGTAGATTCAGGAAAGCAGAGATATGTAATTATGCACACAGACATAATTGTATAGCAGCAGAGTTTTAACGCGTAAAACAAAGTTGCCTATTTACCTCTGGGAGATACCAGATTTTCCTTTTCAATTTTGGAGTCAATAAACCGCTCGGCTTAATCCCCATCCTAAAATGGGTGTTTCAAACGCCGAGCAAGTTGTTAAAAGTTTTCTTACTGCGGCCGCTCCACACGCCATAGATTCATGCAGAAACCGTGCAAACACACATACATCGCGAACACGCATCGCTCACAAACTTTATAAAACCAACATGGCTATACGGGGCGAAAGACGGCCTCGGGTAAAATTCTGTCAACCTACAGAGCTATCAACCGAATGTAGAAGTTCAGTAAATTATCAATGGGATTCGAAATCACAACATTCGGCACCCGTTCACTTGTATAGAATGTAATGGTACCCATCAATGCAGTTAGCTTATGGATAACACTGAAGTGATTTCACATGTAATAAATGCATAATTAGTTTGTAATGCCATACGACAGTGCCCATATCCATAGCTAACCTATCATAACCGAAAGATTTTGTCAGGCCTGATAAAGATGTGACAAAACGTTCAATAGAATACCATAACGCAAACATTCTATACTTGCCAACACGTTCATTAGGTCTTCTCCAATCAGATGCATTGTATTGTATTGTATTGTATTGTATTGTATTGTATTGTATTGTATTGTATTGTATTGTATTGTATTGTATTGTATTGTATTGTATTGTATTGCACACAAAATCGACAGGAAAATTTTCTCCTGGTAGGTTGAAAATGTCAGGCAAAATAACCCATTATATGCTGCTACGTATGAAAAATAAAGGACGACAAACATGGTCATGATTAGTGACTCCAATTTCGCATTGTGATAGGTGTACCTTTTAGGACAGAGGAAAAGAAATAGCTGAGGGATCTTCAATAGTAAGAATCAATACTTACCATTTCTTTGAATTTTATCGCTATCACCTCCAGGGAAGGTCTCTCATCTCCATTTTCACCTTTTTTCTGTGAGGTATAATAATCAATGATGGAACAGTGAGAGTTAATCATTTAAATGGAGTTATCTTATCAAGTTACTAAGTACTGTATGTGCACCGGATACCATAAATTTTGTTCTTTCTATTGCATAGCCCAGACATCCTTTTGTGTCATTTAATTTAAGCATCGATTTTGAACATCATATTGCACTTACAATATCCTTTTTTGTCTCATCTTCTGGCAAAAGTTCGCTGGCGTCCTTGGCAGGTTTTGTTTCTTCTGTACCCTGCTCTGCTGGTTCTGAATTACTGACTTCTTGGTGTTTTGCTATCTGAGCAATTTTCTTGAGAAGAACAGACAAGTAAACAATGCTTTATATATTCAAGGAAGCAAAGAAATCAAATGTGCCATTGTCAATGGGACAGAGTCGTAGTCCAACTTGGTTTCAATTGTACTTTTAAGGGTTGTTGAAAGACATTTTTTGTCCACAATGGGCATTGTGAGAACGGCATTATATATCGGGTCATACACAAAATTTCTTGAATTAAAGGTTTATAAGTATGCCAACAACTATCACATATTAAAAGCTTAATTGCAAGCTTCTCTGAACAAATGCTGCGCCCTCAAAGAATAATACAAGGCGATGTTATGGTTTGATTTACTCCCTTCAAGACAGCACAGAATGTCCTGAAATCACAGGATCGAAATATAAGGCGACGGAAACCGATCAATTTAAAAGTGTCTACTTTCAATTTTTTTCATTTGCGACAGCATGATGTATTTTGTTATAATTAGGTAAACTAATGCAACAAATGAAATTGCAACGAACAAACAAAGTAGAACACTGTTATCAACTCACCTCCGCCAATACTGTTTTGTACACATGCCACTTTTTGGGACCACGAGCTCTCTCCTTGTATTGCTTGGTTAAATAGTCCCCTAATGAAGTATTTGAGTACAGTCGCTTGCGACCTTGACCTGGTTGAGGGCCCTCGATCTCTGTTACCAACGTCTCCACGAGTTCCATACAAAATTCCTGTGATTTCTTTTCATTTTGGAGCAGTATTGTGTATAAATATCCGCCAACACAGGTAGGACCGTGGTCACTGTATTGCACTGTTTTTCCCTGAATAATCAATGTACATAAAACGGAAGACGTTGTAATGTGGTGCAACACGCAGACAAAAACACAGTAGACATAATACTAATTCTTGAAGAGAATGGATCAAACGGCAGAAAATGTATGTTTCGAGTTTATGCGTTTAACTTCAGATAGCTAGCTTGCTAGATAGCTAGCTAGGTAAAATAGATAGGTAGATGGCTACATAGATAGATACATAGATACATAGATAGAAAGATGCATTAAACAAAACAATTATTCGATTGTAATAAAAGTATCAAAATTGACGATTTTGTGAAAATAATTAGCATTTTGCCAACAATGTAACGTATTGGAAGCTTTCTTTTACTATAGAAGAAGAAGAAGAAATAGAAGAAGAAGAAGAAGATTTTTGATTTTGCAAATGAACGTTTATTACTAATATTAATCTCCTGTACAGATGGTCAATTATTGAAAATACTGAGCAAATTTGGACTATTAAAAAACAGCAAAATCTGCAAAGTGGCAAAGACGCTGATGCTGGAGCGAGACGGAGAGAACAGGTGAAAAGGCAAACAGGTAGCTATAACACTTGCAACATGGGCAAAGAAACCCAATAAATCTGAAAAAAAAGCACAATTTTGTTATTGACAGAAGGCAAGATGCGAGGTGCATGAAAAAACTCCGTTGAATGGGGGAAAGCAAAACAAACTACGAAACAAGAAAAAGCGACAGAAATTTGCAAAGAAAAAGGACAAGAACACCTTACATCTTGCAGAAGAAAAGCCACCCAACCGCCAATGAGAAGGGATATATTTAGAAAACTCTTTGTTGGCATACTCTAAGTTGGCAAGTACATGCCAACGAAGAATCTCCTCAACAACATCGACATCATCACCTCATCATTATTTAACACCATACCTATCATCATACTAATAGTCACTGTATTATATCCCACCTTTAGTTCCTGTTTGTACTTATTCAGGCGCTCAGCGTCATTTATGTATTTTGTGTTTCCTTGGAAAACCCTCATTGCCTTAAACAAGCAATTGTTGTGCTTCATGATGATCTCGTGGGGCTGACAAGGTAGCGACTTCTCAGCATACTCATTCATAGCCTTGCGGTAGTCATCAAACGCCCGCTCTACTTCTTCCACAAGCAGCGCATCTATCACACTTGTGACAACTGCATGCATGTTGATGGATTTCGTCGCAGAAAAGCCTGAAACGTACTGCTCAAGCATTTTTGCAAACTCTAATTATGACAAAAGATAGATAGAGCAAATTACATTTTTATAGCAAACGTTTTTAGTCGCAGCATGTTGTCTTGTATGATGGAAAGTATGAAAAACTTGGTAGACGAAAATCAATTCACCGATAATCAGGGTTCACCAAATAACAAACATAAATGTGATAAGGTAGATCAAGTTTTGAAAATTTCATCTTGTCTTCTCACCTATGTTTGTCTATTAAGATCTTTTGCCGCCATGTTTCATTCAAAGTGATATAGTTGCATCAATATTTAATCTCCGAAGTGCTGAGTTATTTGTCACGATATTGCTTGCAAGTAAATGGTATTCACAAACAAAAGCTTTGTAAAACATATTATCAAAGGCATGTGAAGAACTGTTAGAGTAAATCATACATTAAGATTTAGATCATTCGAGACACATGTTGAACTCATTGAGCTGCAACAATCACTCTTATTGTACAACTCTGTATATTTTTGATTTTTTTTAATTGAAATTAGCCTTCTGGAATCGGTCTTGACATAAGCAGGATATCTAAATCTTGTTTACCAGAGAGGTTAGACTAACAGTATCTGATAATCTGCCAGAAAATATTACATATTTTATAGAGAGCGAGAATATTCTTTTAGTCTGCTAATATATAAAGTCATCGGTAAACCACAAACCTACAAACTTTACTTTTCGAAAAATATTCTTACGGTGTCCGTTGATGTTGCCAGGATACGGCCAAGCCTTCTTTGGTTTCATAAGTGTACCACAACGTGTTATGAAAACATCGACTTCTTCCAGGAAATGCTTGTTTAACCTTCCTGTACTTTCTCCATTGTGCATGTCTTTCAACACTGACGCGTCCAGTGATGGTATTGGAAGGGTCAATGCATCAAATACCGGAAAAGATTTCAGCAAGGCTCTCCGAGTAGCGTTTGCTTCCTTTACTCTGGCATCGGTCATCACGTTTTCCTCCTCTATTTTCAATATCTGTGAATGTAAGTTAAGTGCTTTGTGGTATTAGAGTGAAAATTAAATTGTTTATCATTTTTGTAAAGTCTGTGTCAATATCTCTTTGTGAGACTGTCTGCATTCCTCTGTCATTCTCTCGCATAATTTCCGAGGTATACAATCCTAATTATATCATACAAGTATATTGATGGCGCAAATACTGTTATCTTATTGGTATAGATGTAACAATAACTGTGCTGTATTAGCAACATCCTACGGTTTTAAAAAGCACATGGTCTCAGCTAGAAAAAAATTCCCTTTTTTGTTGTTCAACATCAGAATTTCAATTGAATACTATGATGAATAGCAATAAACCATCTCAGAAACAGGTATACCACTCGATTGTGATCAGTTCACGACATATATGTCGTGAACTGGTCAAAGGCTTGTGATGTTCCATCGCTTATTGCTTTATCAAACGTCCATGATATTAGTTGCCGATGAAAAAATAATATCGATATATAAGAATAATATCTATATGTCTTCATTGTCAAAGAAATTATTTCATCTTAGCAACAGATGCGACTTAAGTCGTATATCGGTGACATGGATTTAGTACTAGTGTCAGAAAAATTACATCAAAGTGTGTAATATATAAAGTTAGAGAATGAGAGAGAGAGAAAGAAACTTAGAGAAATAGTGATACATAGATTAAGAGAAAGAGCAAGTGGCTCTATGTCATTAAATCCCAATATTCACAAGACTTACTTCATCCAGTAAATAATGTTTGAAGTCCACTTCCACTTCTTGATCATCCTCTGTCAACATGAATGACATTGTAGTGTCACGGAGAAGCCAGATGAAGTTTGGAAAGAACCTGATAAATTCTTTTTCCACTGGGACTTTCTTTTTCGCAGCATCTCCGTTCAAAGAAAACACATCATTCAGTCTATTTACCCAGCTAAAACAACCAAATACAAAAGAAACATATCATTTTCTATTCCAAGCTCTATTTGCGAAGTCTTCGCCTCACACTTACTCTCGAAATTATCAAGACAATTCATTTGACAAGATGAAAAAACATGCAGTTTTAAATGAAAATTTTATTACCATTATTTCCTATATTGGCGGGCTATGCATGGGCAATCTGCTTAATATTATATTATCATTCTTCTTATTATGATAATCATCATCACCATCAATCATTATCACCATTATTATCATTATTATTATTATTATTATTATTATCATTATTATTATCTCTCTCTCTCTCTCTCTCTCTCTCTCTCTCTCTCTCTCTCTCTCTCTCTCTCTCTCTCTCTCTCTCTCTCACCTGAGCTTATTAATGTCCTCTGCATGAACGGATCCTTTGCTGTTGTACACCAAGACAGACGACACCAAGGCCATCAATGCAAACATAAGCATATCGTCTTCTTTATGTGCGTTATATGCATCAAGTCCCTCTGTATCCAGGACAATGACTGTCACTTCTGTTGCGTTCGATAGCGTCTTTTTGAAAACCTTTCTACTCATCCATATCCCTTTAAGATTAAAGATATATGAAGATATCTATCTATCTATCTATCTATCTATCTATCTATCTATCTATCTATATATTATATATAATATATATATATATATATATATATATATATATATATATATATATATATATATATATATATATATATATATATAACGCACTTTGAACGTAGTTTATATGAAATGGCATTAACATTTCATTTTATCTAAATTTAAAACGGTGATTCATACTCCTCTGGTAAGCCGGCTTCTCGCAAGCTTTTCTAGAGCAATGCAGTCAAACTGAGAAAATCGGAATCGTTCACTTAGATACACCTAAATTGTCTAGCATTGTAAGGTTCGTTTTTTGTTGACTACATTATAACTATACATAATTAACTTAAATGCAAAATTGTTACGTTCGTTTATCAGAAATGCCAGCTGAGATAAAAGAGTAGCACATAAGCAAATGAAAATTGATATATAACAAAATAGAAAAACATCACACATTATAATTTTACATCAATAAAAGTAAATTGGGTTGGCTAATTTAATTTGTAATGACGTATCAAAATCATTATTTTTTTTAAACACAGTCATTAAATAAGTTGGCTGCTTAAGCTCACATATGCCAATAAATCAAATAGACTTCAAGGAATGCTTCATTTCTTTTCTATTTCTTATTTTACTGTTACAGTAAGTAAATGGAAATAAATGTAGGACTGATGGAAGCATTATTTCTTTAGAAATTCCGAATAATAATTAACGCTCATAGAAAACTGGCTCAATCTATAATTTTATCATATAAGAGTGAAAATAGAATGATGTTATATTATATATATTTACTGGGAAGATGTGAATGAACAATAGGTGGTTTTCGGCAACTGGAAATATGCTATCTAGAGTAACATACATTTACCACAGACATTAAGACATAATTACAAACCCATTGTTTGAGGTTTCATTTTTGCTGAAGTTTGAAATGCACATTTATCTGTTCTTGGTTCAATCAGCTGACTTGCTATGTATGATTTGCCACATCTAGCTGGACCAGTGACAGCAACCGGACATATTGGACCATCGATGGCTCGTATTATTTCCAGGGCGTCTTCACACACCACAAGCAGCCCTCGAGGCTTTTTCTGCTCAACGAGCTTACCCGTGACTTTGTCCCACTTGTAGTTGGCAGGGTAACATAGCGGGACACATTCAGGTTTCATTTCTGAAGTGAGATCTTGAAAGATGTGAATTCAAAAATATATAAAAGACATGCATGTTACCGTTTGAAATGCTGATAAATAACGATATGAGCAAAGTGATTCAGGGGTCATAGGGAATGCACTTGGAACTGTACGTCTTCATCACGTTAATAGAGTAGAATTTTTATTTATCACTACATTACAAGTTTAAAATGCTGCTTCTACGTTAGAGACTTCCATTTTAAGTGTTATAACCTTGCACTTGATGTAGAAATCCTAAAACGATTTAAAATACTACTCACTCAAACGCATTCAAAATCAAAAATTTTACTTCTATTAAAAGACGGATTAAAATGCTCTGAATGACAGTCTATAAACACAACCAATGTAACAATAGTCATATTGCACATTACTTGCTTTTATTGCTTTGCAAATGATTACTCAAAGCTGTATCTATGTTGCGTAAGAGATCGCACGTTTTTTTGCAATTGTCCAGATGGTTGCAGCTTGCCGAGCTAAACCGGGTAATTTATTGAAATGAACAAATTAGATTTAATTTACAACCAGACGGCGTCACTCGAAGTGGTGCTTTTGACACAAACGCCCTTTCTATTTATCAAAACTAAACTTACTAGGAGAAAATTCCATTGCTACCTTGATAAGATGTCAGAATTAAAAGCCCAGAATGCCAAGATGTTTGACCAACAAAAGTGGGTTAAGTACTAAAACGACCAAATTGTGTTTGATTTACATACTTCACAGAAGCATTCCCTCTCGTATTTGTTATTCCACACCCTTTTTGATCAAAGAACAAGTGCCATAAAACTTGTTCAGACGTATACACTGTTGGTTGCCGTGCAGAATGGTTATGGATTTAATAAACTTAAGTATCGTCAATAATTTACTCGTCAATCCTTCTCTAAATCATTAATGTTTTCTTCTATGCTGCATTCGTAATTTTATTACTACCATGCCACATATCTTACTCTCGCAATGAGTGCCTAGATGCTTGCTGAACTAACAAAGGTATTTTACAAATTTGGACAAGTTAACCTTAATATACGCATTCATTGACGGCTTTCCTCTGGTATTTACGACATAAAATCCCTCTCTTTCTATTAAAAACCAAGCGCAATAAAACCTTGTTTAGACTTGTGGCCTGACAGTCAAAATCCAAAGTGTTTATGTACTTTTTACACTTAAAGGGGCGTTGCATTGGAGCCGGACGGAATATATTCTGTTCGAAATTTCTTAACTTGTTACAAAGAGTCTTTCAATATTCAAGAATTTGTCACCCAAAGATTAAAATATTGTTAAGGTTTAACTCTTGACAAGACAATTATTTGCAATTTTTCGTGACAAAAGAGTTACCTGCACATATATGAAATCCATCCATCTTCTTTTTGTGTCTTTTTTCTGCTTTAAACATTTCGTGTAACCCCATTCACACTTTTTAACAATTTTGTGAATTTTCTCATTTAATGTATAATAATGTACAAAGCAGTTTTGTTCTGGAATAAAGTTGTTATATTTTGAAGCTTTTTAAGATGAGTCATTTCAATTTTAACTATCATGATTTATTATTATTATTATTATTATTATTATTATTATTATTATTATTATTATTATTACAAGTTTAGGGGCTATAAGTATTATATAGAAATCTAATAACAGTTCATTGAAGCTGTGGGAATTCTGAAAAAGAGGTGTTGTTTATTTTAATTTTGTCAATAGGGGTGACTTCTAATTGTCGTACGTATATTCTCTTCGCCCAGTTAGGTGTTCCTTTTGACATCACTACCCTTATGAATATTCATATACTTGCAAAAACTGACAGTCGTGTGTCTGGCAGCGCGTGCTCACAGCTGCTGAGCTGCACAGCGTAGCCTACGAATGCAGGCCCATCGTGGCAGTCGTGGGCGTGTAGAAAACAAGGCACAGCGACTGTGGAGAGTCTATGCCAGTGTAATTGGCCCTGTAAACGTATCTTCAGCGTGGCATTTGTAGTTGTGGCGAAAACCATAAACCCTCTCCGTATGCTGACGTTGTTGGTTTTATTTTGTTCATGTGCATTAACTGTAAGCAATCAAGGAAGTTTTGGGATGGAAATAGAGCAAAGGCATGAGTTTCCGCGAGATCTGTGCTACAAATATAACTTTACGCATGCGCACTCTTTGCCAGTGTAGTCTACCAATATGAGCATGCGCAATAGCGCTGTTCACTGTTACAGGTTTGTTACTAAATATAGCTGTACGCCCGCGACATCGGACACGCAGCTTGAAATGCGGACAAATTTTATCAATGTTGCATGCGTGGCTGTTTTTGCAGTTTGTACTCTGAGTCGTGAAAATGTTTTTTAGTATTCATTGTTACACTAGCAGTCGCCCACTGAGATGTATTTTCGTCGTTCTTTCACGCGTAATTTTCAAAAGCGTAATCTAAAAATGCGGACAAATATTTATTTTTGCATATTAATAAGAGAACAGTGACGTAAACTGTGAACGGCCCTATTGAGTGAACGTGCGCGTGAATGTCTAGTCTGCACACTACGTCACGTCGTTCAGCTTTGTTTGGTGACAGAAACTGGAATTACTGCAGAGAATACTTTCAGGACATCACATGTGAGTCTCTAAGGTATCAAGTAGGACATTTAGGAAATCCTTTCAGAAAGTTGACGCCGCCTGTGGCCATTTTGTGGAGTATAAGCTTATAGTTTTACGTACCTGGAGCGTATACAGTATTTCTACTGTACAGTGTACATATTGCCGGAACATATGTGATGGAATTTTGCATTTCACGTCGTTCAATCATTTAGATGGAATTGCCGCCCTTCTCCAAACTTTGAAAAAAACAGGGTGACAGATTTGGAATGCTAACTCTTTTATATCAAGAATGACGTAATTTAATGAGAAGACATTTGTATTCGAGCACGGCTACAGTTTTTGATTCGAGAACTCTCATCATGATGGACCGTGGTTGTATTCAACAATCGAGAGGGCAAGGGTGAGTCGAACTTTTTCCTATGTCCATGTAGCACTTGTGCAAAAATAAGCGAATCCACAGGCCTTTGGCGAATCAATAAATGCGTTTTTCACCAAGCTGAAAGGTTGAAAGATCCCTCCGGCATTTTGGGACGAGGTAGATAAATGCAGTCAAACCCAGCTGGGCACATAATCATAATGTGACTTTGTTCTGGAAATTACGAAGACGACCGGCCGTGCGGTGGAACTTTGCAACAAAGTTTCAATATCTGAACTGACGTACTTGAATGACAGGCACAGGAAACGATGGCCAATAAAAATGCATTCTCGTTGCATTTTGACAATACTGTATCAATCACAATCAGTCTGAACGGAGGGTACCTGATTAGCATACATTAATGGGAATTACGTTTGAATTCAGACAGCGCCCTCTAGTCGGAGATTGACCGTTAGTATTTTCACGGAGATTTTCATCACTGAATTTTACCGTCATCGTTGGTCAATCGTATCTACTTTATGGTGATATTGAATGATACTGTTGGAAAGTATTCGCATGTAATTTTTTTAGAATTTCTATGCTGTGAGACTGTCATTTTAGGGACTGGACACAAATTACAGGGGGGGGGGTGGGCCGGTGTTTTTTGGGGATGGGTCGCCATTAATCGCACAAGCATTTTTGAAAGGTCATAAAATGTTGTGCAAGCCTATGGGGGAGGGTCACCTTTTTTTAGGCATCAAAGCTGAAATCGCATGGGCACGTATTAAAGAATATGGAATACTGAAAAAGAAAAACTGCCTCCTGCACTTTCATTTTCTGTCATTTCCATTTTCGGCGCGCCCTTCGGGCGCAAGTTTAAGAGTATAATAAACAATGTATTGATGATCCAAGCAGCCACATTGATTTAAGTTGTCATGATTTCTACTCCTCTATAGTACATATAAACTTTCACCTATAATGACGCTTTCAATAACAATTTGGGGGAGCACTTATTTGATATCATTCTCCCATTGACAATACATTGGGTATAGGTCGGTGTCAAATGTTCATGAAGCTGTATGTACATTTTTCATTTTTTGAGGACATTGACAAAATACAAACTATTCAGAATACTGCAAAATGTCATCAATAACAACTGGAAGCTTCAGGTCGAACAACTTTTGAATAACAATTTACGATAAGATAACCTATGAGTTATTTGTAGTTTCCTCATAGCCTACAATAGTGAATCAACATTCGGTGAAATTCCAAAATCAAATTTCTTGCACAACCATGGACTTGAAACCACTCTAGTCTAATCATGAACATTAATACTAATAATTAGGTGCACATAAATGCACAGATTTACCTAGTTTTGTATTGGAAAAAAGATATTCATAGTTTCATCATAGGCTGCCATGCATAGTGAATGGACATTTCAGTGAAATTCCAAAATCAAATTTCTTGCACAACCATTGACTTGAAACTACTGTAGTCTAGTCATGAACATTAATACTAATAATTAGGTGTACATAAATGCACAGATTTACCTAGTTTTGTATTGGAAAAAAAATATTCATAGTTTCATCATAGGCTGCCATGCATAGTGAATGGACATTTCAGTGAAATTCCAAAATCAAATTTCTTGCACAACCATTGACTTGAAACCACCGTAGTCTAGTCATGAACATTAATACTAATAATTAGGTGTACATAAATGCACAGATTTACCTAGTTTTGTATTGGGAAAAAAATATTCATAGTTTCATCATAGGCTGCCATGCATAGTGAATCGACATTATCGATGAAATCTAAAAATTACATTTTTTGTACATGCATGCACTTTTTACCTGCCTCTTCAAGCAAAGTACATTTACATGAATTATCACACACATATGATTTGATATTTTTTGGACAAAGCGTTATATCGGCTGCATTTTGCCTTCCTTTCGGGAGGGGACTTCAAAAGTATAGCAAGTCAGAAGGAGGTCTTGAACACATTGCGGATTTGTTGGGGGTATTGAGTAACAGGGGAGGGTCACTTATTTTCATGCACGGATAAGGGGGAGGGTCACTAATTTTTGTGCATGTACTTTTGAAGGGTCACTATTTTTGATGCAGCGGTGTTTCCAAAAACACCAGCCCACTCCCCCTGTAACTTATGTCCAGTCCCTTAACGATATGATTGGTTTTTTGGGATCGACTGAAGGCCCAAGTTTAGCGATGCCGCAAATACATGCAATGATATTTACGCCCAAAAGAAGACGTGAAACAAAATTGAACATGGAGTTCATGCTGTGATAAATACACTTAGGAGAGCATTTGCATAGTAACTGGGATTACTTTTAATGGAATTTGGAAAAACTTTGATATTTTAAAATGCAAATAGGTTACTATGGAAACACAGGGCAGTAAAAATGGATATCATGTTTTGTCTTTCTAACCCAAAATAACCCTTTGGTATAATATTTCTGTTGATTACTGGATTTTTACACTGGATATTTGGTCTTTCTAACCCAAAATATCCCTTTGATATAACATATTCTGTTGGTTACTGGATTTTAGGTGGAATCTTTGAAAAACTGGTAATTTTTACTCCTGAATGGTTACCATGGAAATATCTCACATTAAAATGAGTGTGATTTTTTTGGTGTGCTAACAAGAAAAACCCTTATTATCAATTTTTTTACATCAATCAATAGTTCTTTAATAGGAATTAGGGAAAAAGTAACGTTTTCAATCCCAAAATAGTTACCATGGCAACTCGAAACATTAAGATAAGTCTTGTTTTGTGTTCTCTGACCCGAACTCCCCCACTAGGTAATTTTCATATCAATCAAAGTAACTTTTCATGGGATATTAGAAAAACTGAAATTTTCAACCCCTAAAATGGTTACCATGGAAACATGGGGCAGTGAAATCGATATCATATTTGGTCTTTTCGACCCAAAATACCCTTATGGTGAAATTTTCACGGAAATTGAACCTTTTATTATTCGCGTTATTATTTCTATATAATACTTATATTAATTATTATTGTTATTATTATTATTATTATTATTATTATTATTATTATATGTCAAGCTTTCAATTCCATAGATTTAAGAATGAAGATAGATAATGTAATACTAACTTGTAGTTTTGTCGACATAACGCGTATTAAGTTTTTTTGAGTCAGATTTATCAACACCAAAATCGACGTCTTATACCCAAAGTTCATCATTCTACGAACAAACTATTGCAACTGTACCCAACCGTGGATTAGCTGTTTTCTCTGCTTTTCTAAAAATATGTAGTATAAACGGATTTTCGTTTACTTTTTGATGCTAACTATTACTTTGAAATGGTATTTGGTTGAGGGTAAGCCACCTTAAGTGAAGTCAATAAAAAGCGAATGATTTACAAGTTGAGCACTGAGAAACAAGGGGAGCACTATACAGCGGTAACGGCGCCTCACCTCCCTACAGATTTCACGACCGTTGTTGATTTTTACAGCTGCCAAACTTCAGTAAATTTTGTTATCATTTCAATCAAGAGCAGTGTGTCTTCATCTTGTGAACGAAGCCGAATATCGTACCATATGCAGTAAACGATTAAAACCATTTTTGTACATTTTAAAAGCACTGAAATAAGAAACCTATCATTGAGAGTCTTATGTAGCCTAGTTCAAAATTTCGACACTCTGGTTCACCGATCCTAAAATGCAATTCAGAGTTATCCATTGGGGATACATAAAATATGAATACTTAGAAAGAATTCAGTATTAAAGCATCAATTACTGACTACGGCCTCAGACTGGATACATTAGATTTGGTTGCACATGAAATATCCCATGAGCCGTAAGTGCATAGAGAGTAGCGGCTCAATACTCTCTATGGTTAGTCGTGTGGTATTTGAGGAAGCCCAAACCGAGTGTATACCCGCCTGCCAATGAGATTATTGTTTTCTATCATGTCAACTTTTGTGTTGATGGTGTCAAAAATACACAATACGCGTACTCGGAAGCGATGCGAACGACAAAAAGTGCTGGCCGGGTTTGGCGAAGGGCTTGTCGAATGCTCTAATACGTCGGTTCTACGCACAACTTTATGAACGTTTGGTTTGCACTTATCATAATATAAATCAATTAACCTTAACGGTATATTTTATAAGCCATTCTTTGACGATATAACGATATGCTCTCTTGTGCCCTTCAAAGACAAGCCTAGACATTGGAGAAAACTATCTACCTTTAACCCATGTATCTCAATGAATTCAAGTGTGTCTCATTGGCTCTGCACTAACGGGTCTCTGGTATCTCAACCTCTAGTCGAGTTTGAATTTACATTTTATATCAACTGTGATGACAACAGTGTAACTGTAAACTATTTATCTTATATCAACACTTTCATCTCGTCTACGTTTTACTCAAACTAGCGTAGAGATACAGGGAACCCGTTAGTGCAGAGCCGATGAGATATACTTGAATTCATTGAGATACATCGATTGAAGCTTACGGTAGATATTGCTTCTCCGATGTATAGGCTTGTCTTTGCATAGCACGAGGCGAAAGTTTTGATATAAAAAGAAATAGTTTACAGTAATATTATTGAAAAAAGCATCCCACGGCTGTCACCACAGTTGGATAAAATACATAAAATCAGTATACATATAAATACTCACTGTTTTCGCTCATCATTGACGAACTTCTGCAAGTTGCCCGAAACGTCGACTTTGTATTTACTCAATTTCTCAGTGGTTTGTAGCTTTCCTTGAATAACTTGTTGTAGGAAATGTTACACATATAAAACGCTTTACGAAATAGTAAACTTTTTGAGTGACTTTAACTACACTAGCAGATAACGCCAAGTTGATTTGCTAAAGACAAATGTACTAAGATAGAAATTGATAATAGCTGCAAAAATCTACTCAGCTTAGGCACTTCAGAAAATGATTCACTTCCTCTGCTGCCTTGTATGATTTCAAACAGGAACGCACAAAACGCTTATATAGCAGAGATAGGGATATATTCATGTATAAAATATGACCTTCCATTCTGAGTATTCCAATCATGCAAAGTACGTTTTCGTCAATAATTAATTTATACTCTATTGCTGTACCATTCCATGCTCAACACTTCAAGGCATTTAATTGCTACGTCTCATTCCCTGTTAGTACAAAATGTATAAAAATTGGTTCCCACCGTGTACTTATACTCTTTCGGCCATCAATAAATGCATCGCGCAGGGGGATGGTGGTGTTTCCAAAAACGTTGCCAAAGTTGTTGTTTAACAAGCGTCATGTTTGCTCAGATAAAGCCGCAGAGCGTTCGTGTAGTTTTCTGATGACAATAAGGACGTGCTATTGAGCTGTACAGGGTGAAAATTATACACACAGGAGAAAAGTGAACTTTTAAATGTGTACTCACGCAAATATTCAGCACACAAGTCACAGACGACCCTACACCTCCTGACAGTTATCACGCTGCATTTCTCAAACCACAAGTTATGTGAAAGCTTTATGGCTTTATTAAGCCAGTTGCGTCAGGCGTGGCATTAGAGCTCTGACATAGGCGTCTTTAGGGCGTTAAACCTTAACAAATAAACAGTGATTGATTTGAGAGCAATTAATAGGCGTAACATTGTTTGTTACTATCATTTATTTTATCATTATTGATTTATTTGAGGGCTTCGAGTTTTCTGCGATGCGTACCTTTTTGTGTTATGATTCGATTTACTTATTATTTTCCCCATTACAGTTTAGACAGATTGTCCATCGTTATCTTCCTGCAGGCACTCTTAGCCAATGTCACTTCCTTGAGTTTGAGTTGTACCCAATGTGAGAAAACACAATATTCTACATACCAACCTGAGGTCCTGACAAAGTCTCTTAAATACTATAAAACGAATAACACAGTATGATGCAAGCTTATTCATATTCACTGTCTGAAACATCACATAGATTCACCCCATTACATACTAGCTCAAAGACTGCGTTATTCATTGTGAAAGACTGGGATGGAGTGCATGGTCAAGGAGATGTTGTTATTGTAAAAGGAAAGGTAGTGACTGCTAAAGGTAGAACTCTCCCTGTAGATACAGTAATTCCTGTGACGTGGAAGTTCGGCCCATACAGGGCCAGTGAGAGAAAACACCATGTAAGGCAGGTGAACTCGAAGAAGGCAGAACATATCTGTTTATTGGGAGTGAAGGTGAAAAAATATGGGCAATGACCAAAATTTTGTGGTGTTGAAATTCAACCATGCATGCATTGTTTTTTTTCAGGGAATGTCAAAGGTCGAATGTTTTCGATAGGCTGGATACTATTGGTTGTTTTCATGATCCAGACGATGCTTGGCTGTTTCATGAAGGCACAAAATGACCGCTAAAATTGGTTTGGTTTTAATTGTTTTTGTCATTGTTGTCATGGTGACATCATGGCCCTGTCCGCTTGTCCCCTGGAGCAAATTGCATGGATTGAAAGAGGGTGTTTGTCTACTTGCATAAGTGAATTCACCGAGATCTATCGAGAGGGCATAGGTTATCACCATGTTTTCAGCTCTAATAGCAATAAATTTCTACAGAAAATACACGTATATGTGTAATCAATATCTAACCTCAAAAGTTCAGAATGTTTTAAAGTTTACACTTGGAGATTCATATAAGATACCAGTACTTTAAAAATATTGTATGAATAGCAAGATCTTTGATTTACATCGGGATTTTTAAAGAGTAGATTAAACCAATACGATGGTTAGATATGATATTAAATCGACATTGGCCTAAAAGGTTTGACTTTCCTAGCTCATTTAAAAGAGATGTGTCAATTTCTGGAAACTCCTTGCACTATTACTGTATACGGAGCGATAATCCATCGGCAGGTTGCAGCACGTTTCTGTAAGATGCCGCTGTGGAGTCCTATTAGACATCTTCAAACTATAACAGTCACAAGTTCCCTTTATAAGAATACGATTTGACATGCGCAGATATAACATTTATGTTTATGTTTGCCTGCAGTCTGATGATTACATAGTGTGCCCATTGGCGTCGAGAAGGGCATATTATAGGTGTACTTACCGATACAGTTACATCCGGTCTCTGATAACAGAATGATGCCATAATGTTAAGAGTTCTTTTAAAAATGTGACATTCAATTGCAAAGAATTCCCTACCCAGCCTGCCTATCAGATATTGCGATATTCTACCACCAACATATCTTTCAAAGCACAATAGGCTAAACTTCTATTGTCCTACAGTCACTCATGATCACAAACTAGGATTGTCCTACATTGATGAACATCTAGCCGTCTAATAAGCCTTTTGTCGGTTCCTAATTTTTTGAGACGGAGAGAAAGATATTTCCAGTGAACTGTGTTAACTTTACGGCAATTGATGTACGTTTGTTCAAGGAAGCTTGAGGCATTTTCGTAACCAAGGAAATGTTTATTCTCGTAACAAATTGTAAAGTATATAGATGATTGTAAAATCAGCTGCCTTTGCATTTATAGTTTAATGTCTAGAAACTAATGACCCGCTTTTTAAAGAAATGTTACCCCCCACAAGTGCGGTTTGACACGTACGCACCAGTAAAATAAAATGACCGTAAGTTGAACCAGCGTCTGACCTTAAATAAACCTTTTGTTCATTCAGTATTTTTATATAAATGTCATTGATCTCATAAGGTATTGGCTTTGTAACATTGTGTACTTATACTTCCAAGAAAAAAAGACATATTTTCACTGATGACACGTACTTGCCTGTGAACTAAAAAGTTCATGCAGTGATTCAGAAGGGACAAGGTTATCCTGGCATAGATTCACCTTAGGGACAGGTGTCGTGAACAATGGATCAGATTTAAAATACTTGAAGATCTACACCTTTGGGCTATGGACACGTATAACGCAAAAACGAGTCGGAGTTGAAATGAAAGTGACTTTTTCAACATTTTCCGCAGCATAGTTTTTAGATTGCAGTTCATGACTTGAGTAAGCTTATAGTGGGAAAACTCCAGAGCGATTTGGCCAAGCCATAAATCTCCTAAGCAGCAACCTCATTTTGTTGGAGGTGGAATTAAGGTTATCAAACAGGTGTTCCTGCTTGCTTGGTCTTGATTGGCGGCAGTAGCGTTACAAGCGTGGTTGCTATGCAGATTCAAAAGAGGTGACGTTGTTTCGTATAAATGAGGTAAACTTTAGCATATTTAAAGATTTTTTCTTTTAATGAGCATTTAGTGTAAATGTTCTCTAGACAGGAAACGACACATATCTTCACATCAAACACAATTTGCTATCTCTGTGTATGCTTCCCGAGATTCACTTATCTTTATATCAATTCATGAAATATTCAACAAAGGTGGACCGTAAACAGTATATTTTCATTACTGTCACAGCAGTAGATATTTGCATGCACTTCCGTATAATTCAATACCCAAAATTAAAAAAAGGTCCATATATCTTTCTTTCATGAATTTGACTTTGTTTGTGTACCGTCTATTTACTGTCTGTTCTGTGCTGTTTTGTGTCTATGTTTCCAACAATTGTCTTACGAATTCTGACCTAATGTCATTGGATTGGTCGATTTGGTCATTTAGATTTGGTCGATGATGATGGCGCCAGTCTTGTATAGAATGCCTACAGAAATTGGCCATGCAAAGGTATATGCGCCCTGACCACCATGCTCCTAACGGGATCTCATTTCAGTTGGATCAGTGTAGAACCCCTTGTTCTTGTTTCTATCTATTTTAACTGTAAGGTGTTATTTGGGCAATTCTTGTTCGATCACGTCTCTGCGTTTACAATTCAATTTGTGTAGGATTTTTTCTCCATTGAAGGGCAATGTGTTTCGGTAGTTTTTTCAGTATGGCTACTCCAGTAGGTGATGCAAAGTTATCACGTGTACAGGGCGAAGACAGGGAAGTTATTATTAGTAAATCCGACAGTGGGTTCGAATGGAGGGATGTGAATTCCACACGACATCATTTCTTACGAGGCTTTGAAAACTACACTTGTCTCTACTCATACGAAGAGAAAACTCGGCAGGGCTATGTTCGGGCAACTTTTTCGGCTTTTTCACTAGGTGCAGTTGGCTAAGGTAAGGATGACAGGGACATCAGTAGATGGTTAGAGACAACAGAAAGATGTCTTTGTGATATAGCATGTGAATTTCAAGCCTTTAAAGGGATAGATCGCATATTGGCTGTGTTCATAGTTATCTTCGACATACAGGGCATGGCTGAGAGCGCCCCACACTCCAGGCCGCAGCAACACCTGAGGTTCTTTCGTCATACATGTATCACGGTCGTGACAATAGTATGTCACCATCATTCATGGGATTGTTTGTTGGGGCTTTCCTGACAGTGTTATAATGAGTAGTTCACATGGAAACTGGTTTGCTGATATCACAGAGACCAGTTTTGTTACTAAACAATCCAGTACTCGTTAGGGTAGAGTAATTTGCATGCTGGGTGCAATAGGTGAGGAAAGGGGTCATGTAGGCGCATTGTAAATCTTAAGGGAGATCGAGTCACAGTGCTACGTCATCATAGCTGCAGACAATAGAACGCGCACTCTACGACGCACGCGTCTACTGTACGGGACCATGCTCACTGTAAAACTTACACCATGGTTTTGATGGAAACCTATCTTCATACAACTTATTGTCAGAGCTTTTAGCATAAAGTGGATGTTGTTAGTGATGATTGAGTGATCATTAGTTGTAAGTTTCAAATGTTTGAATGTTGATATATTTACAAAGTATTTACAAATCCCAACAAAATAATTTGAAAAGGACATATTTCTCATAAAATTGTGATTTTTCCCATTTCACATATGGGGAGGCGGGTAATGGTAAGCGATGTAGCATTGTAAATAGGCTGGTGATCCGATATTTTTATTTAAAGCATATAATGTGCAATATCTGAACAATCCGTGACAAATTGTGGCCAGTCTAAGTGAGACAATTATACTCCATATATAAAGTACTTCAACATCCTTTATATCTTCTTGCTTTATAGTCTTTCCAATAATTCATATGCAAAACGGACCCATTCTCTAGAGTGTGATATGAAAAAGAAGGGAAATGACATGTAAAATGTCTTACTTTTTACATCTTCCATAAGTAAATTGTCCAATCTAACTATCATATGTCTATAGACCCTTTCAGAATGACGAAATGCGTCCAACCCTCTTAAAAACTAGCATACTCCATATTCCAAAAGCTACCAGAGACCTACCGAGTTTATGCCTTCTTCGAAGTTCATAATGCATAAGCAATAAGTTAGTCTGCCCTCTAGAGTCTGAAGGTGCAAACTGAAGGCGGTGCTCACTGTACGCGTTAAATTAACATTATTGGCGGGATATTAATTATAACTTGCGTCACCGTCCCATGATTTTATGCAAAGATTCTATTTAGATCATTTTTGGAGGGATATTTTTTTTCTGGTGGGATCTCATAACGATCGCAAATAAATAAATTGCACGAATCTGCACGTTTTCCGCCCATCAGTCTGATTCATTTGGTTTGCTGGACAGTTATATCAGAGCAACTGATGTCGTTTCTTTTGCAACACCAGATTCATTGCAGACAACATCAAAGCTTGTCTAAAAAGTCATCATTTTGCAACACTGTTCGAAATTCTGTATTTGCCGCGCCGTCGGGTAGCCTCAAAGCCTTACCGCTTTCAAATCCATTATGTGTCGGCATAACTTTGTGACTGTGTTTTAAATTTACGAATCTTTCCTTTGGTTCATCATTGGTCATGAGATAGGCGCTTACAAGAAGCATTGCCACGACAAATTTTAAACTCTAATCTGATTGGACAAAAGTCATTTTTAAGGCGGGGCTAAGAAGTAGTCGAACCTGAACCAAGTCTGTTGTTCGTGGACAACATTATTTTCCCACGAGTTAAGCTTATGGACGGTTGAGGCTACCCGACGGCGCAGAAATTACTGTAGTGCACAGTGACTTCGGGTATAGGGTTCATCGAAATTGTGAACACTCGACTATGAGGCTCCTGATCAACGGCGAAGTTTTGTCCGTGGCAGGGACGATCTCTGCTACCGCATAAATACGTTGACTAATAATATGTTTGACACGAGTACCATGTACCTCGTCACGTTGGATACAGCAGAGAGCTCTGACAATGAAAGTGATGGCAACGTTCGACGCCCAATACAACGAGTCGTTTGGCAGGACGACGAGGGAAATTTTACAGTAGATGGTCGTGACTCCTCTACTTATGAAGTTCGTGGGGTCGAGAGATCCCCAGTTACACTCACAAGCAGCCCACGTCGAAGTTCCACCGGCGGTTCTGCATTGTTCGAAAGTACCGCAAATTCCTCTACCAACCGTGCCGATTTGGGACTTGGTACGAGCTACCAAGTCCCAAGGCCATTGGCGTTCGTCCACCGGGAGTTAGCCAGCAGCAGCCAGAACAGAGACGGAAAGTAATCAACAAAGCCGTAACAGTTATATCGTACACCAGCGCTGGATATCGAGACGAAAACATGGTTATTTTAACCCTAGACGAAAATGAATGCAGTTTGGAAAATTTCTGCATGAAAGTTAAATCAATCAACAACTGGGAGGAAGACACGATCCTTATATTGGATCGTTCACAGACCCCGATCAGCGAAAGTCCGGCGACTTCAGGTAAGCTTAAAAAACAATCGTTTGCCTGTAGGCCGTTAAAGATCAGGGGTGTTTTAGTAATTTAACATAATCTAAATGATGAGAAATGTTGACGTCACATACAAACTACTGAAATCCTGTTTATATCTACATTTTGAAAATGTAAGAATAATTCTTCATTAGGGTCTAAAAATAGCTAAAATTTCAATTTAAAATGTCACTTTTTAGATTGAACTGTGGCAGAAATTCAAGAGTGTCTCAGGCGATTATTATATCAACCTCTTCAGTATTAAAAACTTTTCCGCGTAAAATTAGTAAGAAAAATTCTTGTTCATTTATAACTTTTGAACTTATATCAACTTCAATTTAGAACCAAAACCTACTGGCCAACCTCGTGACTGAATGCACGTTGTGTACATCGTCGTAAAACTACGCGCCCTTTTACGGCGTCGAAATAGACTGGCACGCGGAATGAATGGTTGTGTAATGACCTGTTGTAAGGATGACGTAATTTGCATATTGATAACCCGGGCACATTTTATGAACATCCCTTAGTCTGGGACATCCTCCAAACAAAATTCAGCACAATTGCCCATGTAGTTTTTGATTAAAAAAATTATCACAAATTCTATTTGTAGACCAAATTTGCATATTCACAACCAGGTCAAATTGTCTTGAACAAAATAAGATCTGGGCATCTCCAGGCACCTCCTTAGTCCTTAAAAAAATTCAGCCATGTAGTTTTGGAGAAAGTACACAAAGTTGATCGATCGACGGACAGATGACAGGCAGACATCCACTGGTCAGCCATAATCCCTATATCTCCAATGTCTGCATGTCTACAGACAGCGGAGCTAATTACAGGTACAGGGAAAAGGATAAAGCACATTTTCCCAGCACAATTTACCATTTGTATTATCATTGATTTTGTAATAAATTGTACTTTATAGGACCTGATTTTTGGAGAACACCAAGGAAGCTTTTTGCAGTGAGAGATGAAGACTATAAAAAATTCATCTATAAAGAGAAAGCTCCAAAACGGAAATCAGAACTGCAGAATGTAGAAAGTGATTTAAAGATAATCAAGCAGCATATTGAGAGATGGTAAGTAAACAATTCTGTTACATAAATGAGAGGTACAACAACTCTTGGTTATATGTGTCGGGGGGGGGGGGAGGCACTCCGATCGGAGTGTTCAAAGTACAAAAGTGTCAAAATTAGGGGGTCAAAAGTTTTCATTTTTAGCTAAACTGGGGGGGTCAAAAAATTACATTTTTAGGTAAAATGTGGGGTAAGAAATGGCTGATATTGATTTGGGAGAAATTTTTTTTTAAACTTTTTTAGCTCCGCTGTCAGCGACGCAGAGCTTATCAGATAGGTGGACTGTCCGTCGGCGTCCGGCGTCTGTCCGTCCGTCGTCTGTCAACATTTTTTTCAAAAATCATCTTCTCTGAAACCACTGGTCCACTTGCTTTAAAATTTTGTGTGCAGGTTCCTTTGGGTGACCTCTACCAATTTTGTCCATTTTGTGATGAAATTTGTATTTTTGGGCAATTTTTCGCATTTTTGGTCAAAAATCATTTTCACTGAAACCACTTGTCAGATTCTATTCAAATTTGGTGTGCAGGTTCCTAGGGATGATATAAGTAATATATAGTCAAATTGTGCTGATATATGCAGGAATGGATTTTTGAGGCAAATTTTGCCATTTTTGGTCAAAATTATTTCAAAAATCTTCTTCTCTGTAACCACTGGTCCAATTGCTTTGAAATTTTGTATGCAGGTTCCTAGGGGTGACCTCTATCAAGTTTGTCCATATTGTGGTGAAATTTGCATATTTGTATTTTTGGGGCAATTTTTCGCGTTTTTGGTAAAAAATCATTTTCACTGAAACCACTTGTCAGATTTCTTTCAAATTTATTGTGCAGGTTCCTTGGGATGATATAAGTAACATATAGTCAAATTGTGCTTATATATGCAAGATTGGATTTTTGGGGCAAATTTTGCCATTTTGGGTCAAAATTATTTCCAAAAATCTTCTTCTTTGAAACCACTGGTCCAATTTCTTTGAAATTTTATGTGTAGGTTCCTAGGGATGACCTTAGCAAAGTTTTGTTCAAATTTTGGTGAAATTTGCATATTTGTATTTTTGGGGCAATTTTTCCAGTTTTTGGTCAAAAATCTTTTTCTGAACTGCTTGTCAGATTCATTGAAATTTAGTGTGGTTCCTTAAAGGATGATATAAGTAACATGTAGTCAAACTGTGCTGATATATGGAGGATTCACCGATTGGATATTTTGGGGAAAAATTTTGCCATTTTGGTCAATTTTTTAAAAAAACATCTTCTCTGGAACACTGGTCATCCTACAGATGACCTTAGCCAAGTTTGTTCAAATTGTGGTGAAATTTGCTTATTTGTATTTGGGGGCAATTTTCCTGTTTTGGTCAAAATCATTTTTTCTAAAACTGCTTGTCAGATTTCTTTCAAATCCTGTGTGCAGGTTTGTACAGATTTTATTAGTAATAAGTAATGAAATTGTTCCAATATAAAACATGTCAAGATCTCTAGACTTCTAAAAGTTGCTTGAAATACATATCAGTCAGGTGGCAAAAATTAGATTTTCAACTCAACCTGCATATATATTTCCTGCTAGCCAGTTCATTTCTGCAGCAGATTACAGCAGAGCTCTTCCGGCCGCTAGGTCGCTTGTTAAGTCTTGGAGTCAGAAAATGTATAACCATATGACTAAATAAGTTGCCACACTTCAAGGGGGGGGGTGTCAAAACTGTGGTACACATATACCTTTTCTTTGTGAGTGCCCCCCCCCCCCCGATCAGTGTTTACATTTATTGCAAGATTTATACAGGTGTCACCAGTGTATTCTTGTTGTCTACATCAGTAAACACTCAGACTGGCAGACACATCTGTTTGAATGAGCTTTTGTCAGAGTTTAGATAGCACTTCAGGGGATGATCATGGTTAGGTAAATATTCACACCAGGACAATTTACGTGTAACTATATCTGGAGCAAACCATTTTAATGTCAGGATCATTAGTTTGAAAATTAAAGGCAGAAATTAAATATATTGATATATAAATCACATTCTACAGTGTCAATTTCATGACCCTTGTATTTCACATCTAAGAAATTTAATGTTTTTACCACAATTGTACTATACTATATAGTACAGCTGTGGTTATGGGACCACTAAGAGTCTGTGTGTGTGTGGATTTGTGTGGGTAAACAACTTAAAATCCGAAACTGCTCGACGGATAAATGCATTGATATTCAGAGAGGCGCTTATAGCACATGGTGCCCAGGCTTCATTTGTTGATGTCCATGTGTAAACAAACAAACAAAACAAAAAAAAACACACACATGTAAACACGGAAGCAATGTATGCTCCCAGTTTATATGTGGGTTGATGTTTTCAGTGTCAAACATGTTGTCATATATTGCTTCCTTGTTTACATGTGTTCGTTTGTTTATTTACATATTTTTCTTTACACATGGACGTCAAAAAACAAAGCCTGCAGAACACCCTGTGCTTATAGTGTCTAGTTGGTAGATTGTTCAAGTGAAAATGATTGAATGAGAGGTACAGAATTTGGGTCCAAAAATAAAAATATGGCCTTTGGTCAAAAGTCCATAACACACACTGTGCTGGGCTTATTCTGTTGAATCAGAACGGATTGAAGGTTTAATGTTCACATTTTGTCAAAATTAAGGTTTTGTCTCATTTTCATTTTATTTCGTCTATTTTATAACCATCTTTTGGTCTGTTGATCTTGATTTACTTCTGAGTATTTTCAATAAATCACAATAAATTCACTTCCTTTCTTCAGGTCATATTGTACTGTTTATGGCCATATTCCAGTATATATTTCTCATTTGTGTGTGTGTGTGTATCCATGTACCTTGGATACTTGAAACTTGGTTACTTTTTAAACAAATATTATTTTGTACTTTGCTCTTTTCCTAATACATGTATAGAATCACTTCCTTGAATGTCTTGTTTTTTAGTTTGATACCTCATACATACATAACAGTTTATGAGCAGTGATAACAGTGCTATATTTTAGTACAAGTAGACTTAAGAGTCTGTGTTGATGTATGTGTGGGTTGGTGTAAACAACACCTCAAATACTGGTGGGAAATTGCATTCATATTGGGTTACATCAATTACTAGTATACTGTCATTTTATTGGTCAGAGTATTAAATTATTGTCTCAGTCAATGTGTGTATTAATTCTGTTTTGTTGGTATTGATATGGTTATTTTACAGGCATTATTGTCAACTTAATTTTCATTGACTTTTTTTGCAGAGAGGACTCCAGGGAGTCTTTAGTAGACCACGAGACCCATTAACATGCATGGTATGCCTTGAAAGAGCCTCATTTCCGTTGTATGCATGTTTCAAGTGTAATAAAATAATAGGGTGCTATGTATGTAGCATTCGCTTACATGCTTGTCCAAATTGCCGTGGTGCAATACCTGAGAACGCACCACATCTGAGAGGGTTGGAGCAAGCAATGCTTGGAAGTGAATACAACACTAGTAGTGACAGAGAGATTGCAGTTGCTGTTCAGCAAAGGCCAACCAGTGCTGGTGTGGATCAGTTTAGCAGTGATGAGCAACCTGAGATCCCCGACGACGACGATGATGATGACTTCTTACCAGAAGTAACTTATCATACTGGACCGAGAAGAAGCCAGCAGAACTGATTTTTTTTGCATGGGTGACTGCCCTGTAATTCAGTTCAGTTCAGAGTTCGGTTCAAAATGACTCTTGGAACTACAGTGTATCTTTGTTTCATCATTGTTCAGTGAAGTGACTGTTGGATTTATATTATTTATATTCTATTTGTATAGTTAAAGATGTTTTTTTGTTGATCCATGAAAAAAGATTGTAAAGACTGAAGGTAATTGCCATCACCACAGGGTGCTCAGGCTTTCTTTGTTGATGTCCACGTGTAAACAAAACTGTAAACAAGGAAGCAATGTATGACATGTTTGACACTGAAAACATCAACGCAAATTTTACTGAGAACTTACATATCAACTGGGAGAAGTCATGCCCACTCCTCCCCCCCCCACGAAGGAGGGGGACAATGACTACTCCCAGTTGAGTATGTGGGTTCTCAGTAATATTTTGGTTGATGTTTTCAGTGTCAAACATGTCATATATTGCTTCCTTGTTTACGTGTGTGTGTGTGTGTTTGTTTATTCACGTGTTTATTTGTTTACATTTTTGTTTACACATGGACATCAACAAACAAAGCCTGGGCACCTTGTGATCTGAATAAGATACAACATTTAATAAGGTTATTCAATGTTTAATTGACACAACACATGGCAATTGATTGCCTCACTGTATCATCATTGTTCGATGAAGTGTGTTGCATTTATATTTGTATTTAGTATAGTTAAAAAAATTTTTGTCGATCCATCAAAAAATTTTCTTAAGACTGAAATTGCCATCATGTAACAGAGTAAGATGCATGAAGTTAATCAATGTTTAATTGACATAACACGTTGGGTTTATATTTGTATTCTATTACTAGAGTGAAAACATGTTTTTTTGTTGATCCATGAAAAAATGATTGTAAAGACTGAAGTCAATTGCCATCATGTATCCACAGGAGGCTTTGTTTGTTTATATCCACATGTAAACAAAAATATGTAAACAAACAAACACATGTAAACAAGGAAGCAATATATGACATGTTTGACGCTGAAAACTTTGACACAAATATTACTGAGAACCCACATACATGTATATAGTCATGCCCCCCTCCCTCCTACAATTAATTGAGGGGGACCATGACTACTCCCAGCTGAGTATGTGGGTTCTCAGTAATATTTTGGTTGTTTTCAGTGTCAAACATGTTGTCATATATTGCTTCCTTGTGAACGTCTGTGTGTTTGTGTTTGTTTGTTTGTTTGTTCACTTGTTTATTTGTTTACATTTTTGTTTACACATGGACATCAACTAACAAAGCCTGGGCACCTTGTGATCTAACTGAGTAAGATACAACGTTTAATAAGGTTATTCAATGTTTAATTGACACAACACCTGGCAATTGATTGCCTCACTGTATCATCATTGTTCGATGAAGTGTGTTGGATTCATGTTTGTATTCTATTAGTATAGTTAAAAATGTTTTTTGTTGATCCATGAAAAAAGATTGTAAAGACTGAAGTTAATTGCCACAAATGATGTAACTGAGTAAGATACATGAAGTTATTCAACATTTAATTGACAACACATCACAATGAATTGTCTCAGTCATGCAAGAGGTATACGTGAAGGAAGATATAGAATTCAAGAGAGTCTGAAGCGTGTCAACCCAACCTACCACAACCAACGACAAAATGATACAGTGAGACAGTTAAACCCAGTACCCTATTTTTCCCCGTATCATGGACACAAACTTCACGTCGACCAAAATGAAAAGTTGGTGTATTTTGGAGTTACCCACGTTCTGTTTTCCGATGGTTATAGCCGGAAAATTGTTGCACATTTAATTATGCCAGTGAAAAACCCTATCATAATATACAACGCCTATAGAGACCTAATATTAAAGGGGAACACAGGTCCAGAAAATACATATATTTTCTTAAGGGGGAGATGTAGGTTCACTGGCAATTTTTAGTAACCTAGATTCAAATCACTACTTCTCAAAAACTAATAAAGATAGCTAGCCCAAACTACTATGATATATTTTCTGATTGCTCTTTATCACAGCTTCATGTCTGTTGTGTTTATTTTACTGTATGACTGGAAATGTGCGTATGATATTTGTGAAAGTGTGAATTATTTTATAATCCGTATTGTTCTTTCTAGAAAAATTATGTTTTCGGCAATCAAGACAGAATGACTCTCTTGATGTTATATGAAAGTTCATGACCCAGTTCATAATCCAACAAAGTTTCAAAGTGTTTAGATCATTAGAATTTTTGTTACAAGACTTGGAAATTATGACTCCGAAAAGTTACATTGATTCATAACTTCTAGTTCTTGTAACAAAAATTCCAATGATCCAAGCGCTTTAAAACTTTGTCGGATTACGAACAGGGTCATGAACTTTCATATGACATCAAGAGTTTTATTCTGTCTTGATTTGCCGAAAACGTAATTTTTGTTAGAAAGAACAATACGGATTATAAAATAACATACACTTTCACACCAATCATACACCCATTTCTGGTCATACAGTAAAATACACGGCACAGACATAAAGCTAAGATAAAGAGCAATCATAAAATATGTAGTTTGGGCTAGCTATCTGTATTAGTTTTTGAGAAGTAGTAATTTGAATCTAGGTCACTAAAAATTGTCAGTGAACCTACATCTCCCCCTTAAAGTACACTCTCAGAGTCTCTGTAGTACCCCTTTCTTTGTTTTATACCAGTTCTATTGTGTGCGATAAGCAAGAAATCAAACATCAAAAGTTGTACAGATTTGTTTGTTTTATAAGTCATGGGCCCTCACTGGCTCATGGGTAATGAGTCAGCTATATGCAGAAGTGATCAGTCTGGCTTTGTTTACTGTTCACTTCTGCATATTCACTGGCTTATTACCCATGAGCCAGTGGGGCCCACGGCTAAAACAAACGAATCTATTCAACTTTTGATGTTGAATTTCTCGCATATCGCATGCAATGTAAGTGATACAAAACTAAGAAAAGACACTGCACTACAAGGAGTAAGGTTTAAGAAAATATACGTATTTTCTGGCCCTTTGTTCCCTTTAAAAGAGGACTATGGGATATGGTTCGAGTGGATATGGGGCGAGAGTTTTGCTTAGTTTTGTTCATCCAATCGTATTTAAAACAGTACAGGACGAACAAAATTTGCCCACCATATATACAAAGCCGATCAGCGAACAACCTACCCGCTGAAAGAAAGTGGCCTGAAGTAAATCAACGCTTCAACTACGTAATCAAAGGAGCTCTTATTGAGATGCAACGACGAATGCTGGTTAATATGATGGATGATACTCATAAATTCTGTGTGTCATTTATATCATGCCTGGGCACCCTGTGATGTAACTGAGTAAGATACAATGTACAAAGTTTAATAAAGTTATTCAATGTTTATTTTCCTTGTAATTGACAAAACACTTGAATTCTAAATAAGCCTTGACGTATACCTCTTGAACGAAAGAAGGCCGGACATGGTTTTCCTTCAGTACGATGAACCTACTTCACCTACCGCCCTAGCAACTTCATTGTCCAATTCTTCATGTGTACGACGATGGATACATGTCTTTTGCAAAATCGGCTCACAGTGCTTTCCGAAACCCAAACAGATACAGAGATATGAGACACTTGATCATGAGACTAAATAATTATCAAGTGATGTTAAGATTTGATTGTAGATGTGTGACGTGCAAGCACTTTTAAGAATTCAATAAAATCTTTAATTTGGTAAAGATTGAGTAATTTTTATTATGATAATGTGTAGCTCATGCTGAAAGAGTGGAATGCATGGTCATGTTGGAGAATGGGTTATGACTTCCAAAAAAAAATATTCATTCGATTCAGTAGTTTTTAAAAGACTCTAGTCTATTGTCCTTATTACAGAATGTGAAGCCATATTTTCAATTAATTCTTGGCTGTGAAATCACACGACTATTCAACTTTGTATATATGGGGTAATTATGCAGGTGGGCCCCAAGTAGTGTTAATTGACAATTATCTGTTATGATAGTCTAATATTTGACATTCATTCACTTGACCGGGCTCCATGCAATTGAAATTGTCTATTTTTGTTCAAATAAATCATTCACAGTATATTTTCTTACTCTATCTATAATGAATATAATGATGAGTACAAAGTGGTCTTGATCCAGTCTCACGTGTGGTTCTGAAATGGTCCAAATGGTTATCTCAATCTAGACATTCACACATGCCATGACGACCACCATAAGCGAAAGGCCAAACCAAAAAAACAGCACTTTACTTGCCACATTCTTACAAACTAAGTACATCATGCACATTTGCTAGTATTTATGATGACAACAAATATTTCAGAGGTGTACCAAAAAAATTTTTGCGAACACCTCGAAATCCAAGATGGCGTCCAAAATAGCCGCCAATTTGACTAAAATAATTTTTTTTTAAATATAACATTTCCATGAAATCTTCAAATAGGACTTGATTGGTGTCATATTAAGAACAATAAAATTATCTACGTGAAGACACCAAGTTAATTAATTTTAGGATGATTTACATAAGAATTTTGAGCAAAAACTTTTGGCATTCTTTGCTAAAAATTAGATTACTTCATCTACATATTTCTACATATATCAAATTTATACTCATTAGTGGATAATCATTATAATTTTCTAGGACTTTGGCCATATATAATATTTTTTTGTTCATAATTGTCAGGTGTATAGCATTTTAAATAAAACACAGCGTTTAAAAGTCAACGATGTGTAATCACAAAAAGTGCTTCCAAAGAGCCGCCATTTCAGTCGACTATCATTAGGTATTTTGCAGATAACGGATTAGATGCGGATTAGAATAGCATATGTTTGGTTTCATATTCAAGACAATTAAAGTATCTACACGATACTAAAGTTGATTTGTTTTCAGATGATTTACATAAGAATTTTAAAATGGCAGGGGGTGCATTTTTTTACATAAAAATACATCTCAATGCCTGTTTGCATACATTTTCACATATAATGTATGAACAGTATATACTAGACCGACTAGCTATCTTGACATTGATATTATAGTTAATACTATCGTGGAGATGTTTCTTTATTAACCAACTCGGTATTGAGAATTTTGTTGAAAACTTTCTCTATAATTTGTAGAAATAATATACTAGAAATAAACAACTATTTACTTTGAAATGAAGTAAAGTTTACCATCTGTTGTTCTGGGGATCGCCTGCACCGATTGCACTTCCAACAAATGTGGGTAAAGGAAAATGAACTAAAATGCAGAGGACTTTCCACTTGCCCAAAGAAATGTAAGAGTACAGTTGGCCTATCAACACATACTCTGGTAACCGGTGGGGGTGGGTTAACTCCCATAGACGGCTTTACGGTGAGGGTCCGGTTATGATGCTGATTGGTATCTGAAAGGGTATAGACCTTGGTTTGATAAAGGGTCGGGAATTGAAATGGACGAATCAAACAGAAGACCAATTGCATATTACACACTTTATAAAGGGGTTTCGAAAAACAGAACCCTCAATCGTACAGAAATTGTCTTGCATGACACCCAAGTAGAGTTTTGACGATATTTTACTACGATTGGCCCATTAATAGCCAAAAACAACACGCTCCTGCGAATGGCAATATTTAAGAAGCATGCATGGAGAGATTGGCACCGGTGATAACTTTGCGTGTCACATGAAAGAAAAGAGATGATTTGATTGGTCCAAAGTTAGGTCACCGGTGGTAAAAAATCGCAAGGCGTAGCACTGTAGGTGATTGACCGGCGATCGAAAAACGTGCGCCCGAGAAATATCAAAACGTTTTCATCCCTGCGATTCGACCGACGGTCGAGTGCGCCGGCAAAAAATCACTTTCAAACCATGTAGCACACTAGCCGACAGTCACCTGAAATGTGCGCCCATCGGTCAAATCGTCTGAAGTGTGCGCCATGCATAATTATATTACAAATAACATGCATGACTAAGTATAAAATTCTAATTTTCTAATTACATCGGGAGGGTAAGAGAAAGGGTATCCCCGTATGAATACCAGTCGAATTACCCCCTCCACTCACAGGGTTGATGAATATCCTCCCGAGGATGAGGCTGAGTACTCAGAGGCTCAATAAGATTCAGATTCAACCCCAAACACAAATGATTATGCGGCAATGTAAACCCCCACCCCACCCGGGGCATAGTGGGGGTTTTGGAAATTGGTCTTGTCAAATTTGTCAAATGCTCCACCCCCTGGGGCAAGACATTCTGGAAAATCCCCACCTAAAACAAATAAATCCCCCACATTTTCCCGACCTCAAGGTGTGGGGCATTTCACGTCCGTGAAAATGACTAGTTGGGTCGAAAAGAAGCCATTGCCCCACCCCTTCGGGCATAGTTTCATGGCAAAGACAGTCTAACCCCCCACATTTTTCCCGTATCGGGGTGGGGGGTGGGGCTTTACATTGACTGCCGCATTACATCTAAGTATTGCTTAAGTCTGTATCTCGATCGTATCAAGTACTTTAAATTAAATGTTCGGCTGCATTCACAAATTACTGGTAGGGGAGGGGGAATCATGGGGGTGGGGAATTTGAAAGTTTATGGGGTTGTAGAGAGGGGATTTGTAGGGATTGCACTGGGTAGGTGGTGGGTTTTAAAAGTATTTTGTTCATTATTAAGTCAAGTGGAAGTATAACTAATGTTGATCATCATCTGCACAGAAACATTTGGACTGAATGACATAGTTTTGGTAGGTGATAGCGTCAAAGAATGCACAGAATGGCATAAAAATTAGGTCAATTTTGAAAAAATTTCCCACCCCAGGGAGGGGACCCACTCCCTTACCTTCGCAATAACACCCTGGCCGGCAATTACTTGAACCCAGCCGCCTATGCTGAAAAATTGTAAACACCCTGGTTTTATACTGATCTTTAAAGAACAGGCAAAAGTTACTAAAAACAAGCTGTAAATGATGTAATCACCCTTACAAGAAATAGCAGAGAAAACAAAACCATGACTGAGACAATATAAACTGAATATCTTTAAAAAGAGGAATGACTGTCGTACTTTCTAATATGAAGATGTCTAATAAAAACAATATAGAAACCGATGGAGGACTGTAAAATGAAAATACGTTTAAAAGTGTCTGATAAACATTGCACCATGTTAGGGACTTTTGAAAATTTCCATTAAAATGAGTAAAGCCTTATAGCATGCAAAGATGTAAAATCTGACAGATGTCTTGGACTGCACACGGTTACTTTCTAGTAACCGTGGACTTCAGTTGTTTTTTTCACAAGTTAAAACTAGAAAACTCTCTGATTGATTTAGAAGTGTCATATAACAAACAATAAATCATAAACTGTATAAATAAACTCTGTAGAAAACAACAATAAAATATGTAATATAATACTAGTGGTATACACAAGATCAGGCTAGAGAGCAGTAACATGGGAGACTGAAAGGGGGGGGGTAGGATTTGAAAATTTCTTCTAGTATAGAAGGTGGGATTTGAAAGTATTTTGAGGGTACTGATGGGGGATTTCAAAGAAATTATGTTTTTTATCGCAATTCCTCCACCCCCGCCCATTATTTGTGAATAGCCTTATGTATCCAAATACACCATGTGTCACTGATTATAATGCACTTCCTGACCCCAAAATGTACATAAAACCACTTTTTACCTTTTGTGTGTATAATTTGTTCATCAGGAAAAAAAATTAACGTGCTTAATGACATCAAACATATGTTGATTAGAGGTAGCAATCCCGGGTAGCAATCAAGATTAAGGTAAGTATTAAAAGTGTGGTTTCACAGTAGAAATGGTAGCCATTTTTGGTGTATCTTGCCTTACAAGATCTCTACAACTATTTTAATTAGATAAACATTTCAACAACGTTATTATAGGATTGCATTTATACAGAAATGTAAAAACAACACTTTTTGTTATGTAGACTAGACACCCATGACTTTTATCCGCTGTGACTTTTTACCAAAAACATGCTATGCTCCTGGCATTTATGCGGAAAATGCATATTAGGTCTGGGCAATTATGTTTGCATTTAAAGATAAAAATAGCGTTAGTTTAGTGTCATATTAAAGATAATTAAATTAATGTTGACACCAATATTAATTGACGGGTCTAAATATGACTTCACCATAATAACAATTATGAGTCAAAAATGTGTTGTTTGTTACATTTTTGCTGATTAATATGCTTACACCATTTATATATTTGTGCATATATCAAAATTCTAATCAACATATGTTTGATGTCATTAAGCACGTTAATTTCTTTGAAATCCCCCATCAGTACCCTCAAAAATTCTTATCCTTTTTTGTGTATGTACTCTGATCTTATCAGGTGGAAGTCGCCCTAGAGGGCGCAGTCTAAGGCCAGGACCCTAGGCCATCCAGAAATACTGCAAACAAATCATATACAGGACGTTGTGATGCTAAAACAGCAACAAGGAATAACTAGTTTTCCGTACATCAATGCTGATTAAACCAAGGCAGAGATGTCACCATGTTTTGAAAATATTTGCATAAATCCAATGTCAAACCTAAAAGAAAGCATGCAAAGTACTGGATAAAATTAATGCATTTTGATAAACCAAATATCACAGCCATGAGTTATAGCTAGGCTCACCAGACAAATCTTTTATATTGGCAATGGATGATCTAGTTAAATTCTCTCAAATCTAGCATTTTGGCATAGGCCGAAGGAGTCATGAATTTCAATCCTAATAAGTAAATTTGGAAAAGGGTACTATGTTATGTGTTATTTCTTTAATACTACCTGTTGTTTTACCCCCATCAGTGCTTGACCCTAGCAAGCTTATTGCCACTACCAATCAGGTCTGCTTTGTTTCCACTAGTCCAGCTAACAGTACACACAGAAGTTACATGTGTAATACATTTCGTAAACAATCACATCAAGCTCATTAGTACAGTGCATACTAATGAGCTTGGTGTGATTGTGATGTGATGTGATGTGATGTGATGTGATGTATGTATGTTTGGTCCATTAACATAATCACCACGTGACAAACCAACCCGATATTAGACCTTATTGCACTAGGTTTTAATCACAACAGAAGAAATGGTTTTCTTTGTCATTTTTTTAGCTTAAATTGTAATACATGTATGGTTTATCAACCACAACTTTATTCTATAAAAATGATATTTCAAAGTTATGACACGATTATGAAGCGATCATTATTGACATGTTAAGTAACCATACTCTTTATTGTAAGTATCATTTCAATGAAGAGTTTACAAGAGAAAAAATGAAAGCTACAGTGAATATAAAGTTCATGACCCCAAATGTAACCAGGAAAACTTAATATTCTTGACATGCTCTGGTGTATTAAATTACTGTTCTTGTCCATGTAAAATGTCAACTTTGCCAACTTGTACCAGTCATGAATGGTTTGAGCTCATTTCATGCTTTCTTTGTTCAATAGTCGAATATATATACATATATACTGATTAGAAATATAATGAGGCAAGGAGAACCTTCTCAAATGTTCATCTCGTTCATTATTTTGTGTACAGCCATAATCCATCATTTTTTCAGGCTAAGTCCCTGGTAATATCTATAAATGTTAAAACTGCATGCTCAAAAGGTGCATTATCTCCATTTGCTAGTCTGCTAAATATGTCTTCAAATGTCATATTGACTTGACGAAATCGCTGTTCTCGTTCTTTCACTTTATCTTCACTTGTAGACAGTGGATCGACACCAAAATAACTGTAACGGGTGAGATTCCCACCTGATTGCTCATATAATTGAATGGCTTCATCAACAGTGGGAACAACATTGGCTGGTACGTTTGATACACGATTACCTGTACCTGCAAGATTTTCAGGAATTCTTGACTGCCATCCTAAAATAAAAATAAACACAATAATGTAAGTATATCTATTACATGTAAATAAATTTTGTAATATTTGAAATTCAATATAAATGAATGAAACGAAATTTAATTTTGTATGAATGAATGAATGAATATTTGCATGAAATTGAACTTTGAAATTTGTAATAAATTTTGTATTTAACATATTTTGAAATTTATAAATAAATTTGTAATATTTGAAATTGAATATGAATGAACTTTTGAACTTTTGTATGAATTGAATTTTGCAATGAATGAAATGAAATTTTCAATATTCTTATAATAGTCACTCTGAGTCCTATTAATAGAGAAACAGAACAATGAGATCATAATTAAACCAGCACATCTTGACACTGATAAAAATGTAATACATAGGGGTATACATAGGCAAACATATCCACTCACAAAAGTAGCAATTGTCCAACCATGTTTTTTTCCATACATACATACCCATACATACATACATACATACATACATACAGACAGACATACATACATATATACACACACACATACATACATACATACGTGAATACATAAATACACACACACATACATACATTCATTAATACACACACATCCATACATACATTAATATACACACATCCATACATACATTAATACACACACATACATACATACATGCATGTATGCATACATACATACACACACATACATACATACACACATACATACATACATACATACATACATACATACATACATACATACATACATACACACATACATACATACATACCATCACACACACATACACACACACATACACACATACATACATACATACATACATACATACATACATACATACATACATACATACATACATACATACATACATACATACAACAAACTCAATATCAATCCAGATACTGTTGCAGTTAATGACAAAGAAAAATTGATTACTATTCTCAGGTCAAGAAATAAAGAAACCGTAATAGAAACAAGCAAATTCATAATGCATTTAAAATAAGGGAACACATTGTAACCACAAAATAACTAGTCCTGCTGTACTACTGCTGCCTCGTGATAAATGTTTATATATGAACCCTCATTTTGTCTTATGCTGTGTATGTATTTTTCCATATCGTATATGTCTGTATTAATGTAGTTTTGTTTTGTTTTGCATACACTTTATTGTACTCCAAGCCGATGATCTTACTTTCGAATAAGGCTACAATAAAGTTATTAAAATGTAAAAAAATGTACATACATATACATACATAAATACACACACATACATACATACATACATTATCATACATACATACATACATACATACATACACATACATACATGCATACATACATACATATATATATACACACATACATATACATAGACAGACAGACATACACACATACATACATACATACATACATACATATATACATTAATTAATTAATTAATTAATTAATTAATTAATTAATTAATTAATTAATTAATTAATTAATTAATAAAAAAGTGCATACCTTCAAGAGGGTGATGGTTCCAAGCAGCGACCATGCGCTTCATTCCAACGTCAGCAACAGCACATGATATAAATGACACACAGAATTTATGAGTATCATCCATCATATTAACCAGCATTCGTCGTTGCATCTCAATAAGAGCTCCTTTGATTACGTAGTTGAAGCGTTGATTTACTTCAGGCCACTTTCTTTCAGCGGGTAGGTTGTTCGCTGATCGGCTTTGTATATATGGTGGGCAAATTTTGTTCGTCCTGTACTGTTTTAAATACGATTGGATGAACAAAACTAAGCAAAACTCTCGCCCATATCCACTCGAACCATATCCCATAGTCCTTCTTTTAACATTAGATCTCTATAGGCGTTGTATATTATAATAGGGTTTTTCACTGGCATTGTTACATGTGCGACAATTTTCCGGCTATAACCATCGGAAAACAGAACGTGGGTAACTCCAAAATACACCAACTTTTCGTTTTGGTCGACATGAAGTTTGTGTCCATGATACGGGGAAAAATAGGGTACTGGGTTTAACTGTCTCACTGTATCATTTCGTCGTCGGTTGTGGTAGGTTGGGTTGACACGCTTCAGACTCTCTTGAATTCTGTATCTTCCTTCACGTATACCTCTTGCACGAAGGAGGCCGGACATAGTTTTCCTTCCATACGATGGCCCAACTTCAGATACAGCCTTGGAAACTTCCGCATCCAATTCGTCGCGCGTACGACGATGTATGTTGTACTTGTCGCAAAATCGTCGCACACTCCTTTCCGAAACGCCATAATTGCTTCCATATCTTGATTGTAATAAAACACTTATATCGCGGTGACTCTTTCCAGACTTGAGTAGAGACCTGGTCTCATCCACTGAAATTAGTTTTTCCATCTCCATGATTATGAACCTTCACTATGCAGTACTAGTTTCCGCGCCGTCGGGTAGCCTCACCGAACCGTCCACAAGCTTAACTTGGTGGAAAATAGTGCTGTCGACGATCAACAGACTTGGTTCAGTACTTAGCCCCGCCTTAAAAATGACTTTTGTCCAATCAGATTAGAGTTTTAAAATTTGTCGTGGCAATGCTTCTTGTAAGCGCCTATCTCATGACCAATGATGAACCAAAGGAAAGATTCGTAAATTTAAAACACAGTCACAAAGTTATGCCGACACGTAATGGATTTGAAAGCGGTAAGGCTTTGAGGCTACCCGACGGCGCGGCAAATACAGAATTTCGAACAGTGTTGCAAAATGAAGACTTTTTAGACAAGCTTTGATGTTGTCTGCAATGAAATCTGGTGTTGCAAAAGAAACGACATCAGTTGCTCTGATATAACTGTCCAGCAAACCAAATGAATCAGACTGATGGGCGGAAAAAAACGTGCAGATTCGTGCAATTTATTTATTTGCGATCGTTATGAGATCCCACCAGAAAAAAAATATCCCTCCAAAAATGATCTAAATAGAATCTTTGCATAAAATCATGGGACGGTGACGCAAGTTATAATTAATATCCCGCCAATAATGTTAATTTAACGCGTACAGTGAGCACCGCCTTCAGTTTGCACCTTCAGACTCTAGAGGGCAGACTAACTTATTGCTTATGCATTATGAACTTCGAAGAAGGCATAAACTCGGTAGGTCTCTGGTAGCTTTTGGAATATGGAGTATGCTAGTTTTTAAGAGGTTGGACGCATTTCGTCATTCTGAAAGGGTCTATAGACATATGATAGTTAGATTGGACAATTTACTTATGGAAGATGTAAAAAGTAAGACATTTTACATGTCATTTCCCTTCTTTTCATATCACACTCTAGAGAATGGGTCCGTTTTGCATATGAATTATTGGAAAGACTATAAAGCAAGAAGATATAAAGGATGTTGAAGTACTTTATATATGGAGTATAATTGTCTCACTTAGACTGGCCGCAATTTGTCACGGATTCTTCACAATAATTTAGGTGAAAATAAACAAAATTTGTGGATTCGAAATCTAAATAATTCTGTAAAGTATTGATAAGACGTGGTCATTGCATTTAAGTTTGCAACAACTGTAACAGTTGTTAAGGCATAAGAAGTGATAATGATAATTCTTATGCATATTTTCAGCGGAAAAATAGCTAAAACTTTCATTTATTATTCAATGTGGTTCACATATAAATAAAACAAGCGCAGCATTTCAAGAAAGGAACTGAAAGTAAATATATCGGGTTTGTCATCGCTTACGGGAGATTCATAATTTCTGTCATTCCAATAGGATAAAGTGGGTGTATTTCAAATCGTTTTAGCCGCCAAATTAATCTTGTGAGACATATTAATTTTTTTTGTCGTAATATAATCCTCACATATGTCTTAATGTTAGAGAAAAATAACGAAAATTGTTGGTACTAAAAAGTTTAGTGGCTCGATCGCCCTTAAGTGGGTGATACCAAAAAGTAAAACAGAATAACACAGGGAGACATTATATGTCAGCAGTATGATGTTGGAAGTGAGTTTTGAAAGTGTGTCAGAATAAAATGCTTGTTAACGTTGACGCAGAGTGTACACACGCCCTAATATCACTTGACTTCTGGCAATAGTCTGCCAGAGAATGTGCGCCCCCACTTCACTGAAACTGGAATATCTGTTGCAAGCAAACAGCTAAAAGCTAGATATAGCAGGCAACGATGTCAACAATGAATAAACGATTCTTACTGCTGAGAAAAATACTTGACCAACGGTTACTGAAAACGAGTCCCATATGAGATTATACACAGGTAGACTGCTTCATGGTTTCAATCAGATTGACAACTACAAACGAATATTCGGCAAAATGTACAAAGACTAGCAATAATAATTATGATCATTTTACCGTCTTTAGCTAAGCGGGTTCGCTTGGCGGAAGCAGTATATAACGATTTGAGTTCCCATTTTTACCCTACCGTGTGAGTGTAGTATTCGAACAAGTGAGATCATAATCCTACGGTGTTCCGTGTTCCTTGTGGCCTGGGGATTTTTTATAATATACAATAAATAGACCCTTTCAAAATTACTGTTTTTACATTGCTTGGATATCCATATTTTTTTCTATTTTTTTTACTTTTGATTTGAAATCTTTTGATTCTCCATTGATGGAAGCGCATGTACGGTTACATCCGTCATGTGATGACCAGAGTGTGATTGTAAAGTTGTCGGGAAGTTGTTCAGAAGAAAATTAAAGCATTTTGTATGTCATTTTGTATGTCATCAAGATAAACAACCCATTATACATTTCCTACATCTTTGAAACGGGGATGACGGTAATCATTTATGTGATGGAAATTTTGTGAACGTTTTTGCAATGTGTTCCCACGATGAGTGTGAACTGATTCTTTGTTAGTAAAAATCGTCAGAAATGGTCCAGTGACCGTGATAAAATAGACACGGATGCAAAAATCATTGCGAGGAAGATAGTAAGAAATTCACATTGCGATATTTGCTGTCGTATTTCTCAGCAGGAATAACCCATTTTTACACATTGTGTATAAGAAGAGTAAGAGGTTCGGCGGTCAATATCATAATAATCTTGATCGCAGCTATTTGGCGAGAAGACAGCGGGCTCTAATAATCTCGCAAAATTATTGATATTATGTTTTTGTGTTGAAAATATTTCGATTGAAGAAGCAGCTCAAATCAACAGCTGTGATATATTGGGAATCGTGTTTATCACTGGACGCAGAACTACCTTGCTATCAACATTAAGTAAAGTACCGATATACACCTCTCAAAATTACAGAGGAGGCCAGCTGCGGCATCGGCGGCGACACGTTGGTCGTAATCTTGTCTTATTCTGCCCTGTCATTTGTACCGTTAAGAAATTTCAAAGCTATAATTTTTTACACTGACATATAATACAGCGACCATGCACACTGATGATCATTCCACTGTTTCTGTTGTTTTTGTTGTTGTTTTTTTTTGGGTTTTTTTTATTTGCCCCTTGCCTCGGTAAAATCTTTTCCATACGATACACAGTTTGAATTTCTTGCAAGGTAAATTAAGTATATTCCCAGTTTGTGGGTAAAGTCTGGAGTGAACGGTTGAATTGACGCTGATAGAGTAGATATGGAAAGCCGTTCGGGACCCCCGGCGACAACAGTCAAACCAATGCAAAATTACATAGGAATGCAGCGGCGACAACTGTTACACAAATCTGACTGTACAACTGGCGACAACAACAAAATTTTGACCGGCACCGACAACTCCAGAGCCGACAACTGTAGAATATCACCCGACACCTACAACTTATCACCCGACACCTACAACTTAAAAGCCGACACCTACAACAACAGCTAGCTCACTGGCCCGGCAGCGGCAGCGCTGTTCATTTGGAAGCGCCTGCGCACTTTGATTGTACTCGATGCCGCTGGCGACAACTCCAGTCACATCACAGGCGACCCAATATGTTCTGAGTTTTTCACACTGTTTTCTCTATCATTTTCTCTTCTTTCTTCATGCTCTGAATGATCGGAATAAATAAAATAAATGGTTTACATAACCTAACCTAGCCTCTGTGACTCTTTATTTATTTTACACTCCATTACAAGGACGTATATCTCTCATACACACATGCTGTAATGAATTAGTCAACACAACTAATTATGCTAATCCGTGGACTTATCAGAGGTTGGTCAACATCGGAAAGATAGTGATGTTAATGAAAAAGGAGTTTTAGTAACCATTCCTATCTTTCGCGATGTTGACCAACCCGTAAAATCCCTGATAAGTCCACGGATTAGCATAATTAAGCGACTTAACGAGTGGTGTTTAACCTGGAAAATAACTTTAAATAACTCTAAATGCTCAGTGATTTCTTTTACTAGAAAGAAGGTTCCTTTCATTTTTCACTATTCATTAAATAATATCCAACTAGAAAGAGTTAATAAAATTAAGGATCTTGGGGTAATATTTGCTAGTGATTTGAGTTTTTCCATGCATGTTTCCATAATTATCAGTAAAGCTTTTCGCATGCTTGGCTTCATTAAGTTTTCCAATATCAACTCCCTCAATTCACTGTACATAGTTTATATAAGAAGTATTTTGGAATATGCGTCTGTAGTGTGGTCTCCTTGGCAAAAACAACAACAGGATAATATAGAACGAGTACAAATGAAATTCATTAAGTTTCTTTGCTTCAAAACTAATCACCCTTACAACAGTAATAATTATGAAAAGTTGTGTCAGCATTTTAACCTTTCACCTCTATATCATCGGAGACGATTTTAGATACAATATTTTATATAAATGTGTAAATAATATGTATGACTGTCCCCTTATTGTTTCTCGTATTACTTATAATGTCCCCCAAAAAACTACTAGAACTCGCACAGTCTTTAGACTTCCAGTTAGCAAACTCAATGTTTTTAAGTACTGCGCTTTACAAAGATGTATGAGCACTTTAAATGAACTGTGCACTTCAAACCCCGCTATTGACATTTTTCATTTTACGGAAGTTTTAGACGCTTGGTAAAACTGTCATGTTTAATTTGTAGACTTTTTTGTTTGTTTTTCATTTCGCTTACTTTTTTAATGTTCTGTACTGTGGGTTGTATATTTGTATTTATTTCTGTATTTTTAAACTTTATGTTTTTTGGAGCCTGTAAATGGGACTTGTTCCCGTTGGTCTTCCTTGAAATAAATAAATATATAAATAAATAAATAATTAGTTGTGTTGACAAATTAATTACAGCATGTGTGTATGAGAGATATACGTCCTTGTAATGGAGTGTAAAATAAATAAAGAGTCACAGGTTAGGTTAGGTTAGGTTAGGTTATATAAACCATTTATTTTATTTATTCCGATCATTCAGAGCATGAAAAAGAAGAGAAAATGATAGAGAAAACAGTGTGAAAAACTCAGTAATACTTGGGTCGCCTGTGGTCACATTCAAGCGGCGCCTACAACAGTGGTTTGTTCATTACTAAACGCATGCGCACTAAGTTGTACCAAAATCCGCTGGCGACAACTCTGGGCACTGCTTGCAGCGGCGGCGACAGTGCTGCTCATTGGTAGGCGCATGCGTATTTAGCTTATACCAATACCGCTTACGAAAGATGATATGAACGTGAAACGCTGTTCCTTACGAAATTTTTTTACGGTCCCTGAGGCCGTAATTACCAAATGCTGCCGGCGACGACCCTGAGTCTACAAGAAAGGTGAGAGTGGTCGCCAGGACAAGTGATATGGTACCGCCCGTGTACACCGCCATGTATTTAAAGTCAGGGTCAAAGATGTGTACTCGTTGCTGTACGAAACGTCAACGATTTCATTTTAAAATGAGAGAAAGCAGTATAAATGGCGGCCAAATATATACGGATGCGTGTGGAGCTGACACTATGGAGGATAAAGATGGTCGCTTTTACTGCCACGTAGCGTCGTTATGACGTTCACCGATATCGATGTAACCTTTGACCTAACACGAGACTCAGAGTGTAGAACTTGCAAGCTTGAAAGGCAAAGGAGCTTTTCACAAAATTCACGGAAGTTGCAAAAAAGCAAGCCAAGTAGCTTCCAAAGGCAAGAAGAAATAAATATTCTTTTCTAGCAAAACCACCCGGCCTTTTCAAGGCCACCACATTCTCCAATAAGAGAACTACCGTTAAACTCCACCATGTGTCCGCCACCGCACACACCTAAACAAAAAAGCGAACAGAAAATTCAACAAACGAAATAAGGCTTCTCAATCAAAACAAGTTAGAAACCAGAATCGTAAAAAAACGACACATTGCCCGTTAAAACAACCGAAAGGTCAAACAAAACAAAGAACTGAGAAAGAATCTCAGATTCAGTTCATTAAACACCTTTCAAATCAAACTTTAACAAATGTTGAAATCAAAGCATTAGGCAAAGGCTTGAAATTTATTCCCACTCCAAAATGCCCGAACAGAAAAACTCTTGTTCGTGACATGAACAAATTTATTCGCATCATGAGATTGCGTTACATTATGAGAAACAAACAATCTAACAGACATCCGTTCAAAGATAAATCCACGTGGACACCACGAACGACGGATAATCAGAAACTGGAGAACTATCTCGAAGCAACTAAAATTGAGATAGCGGAAATTCCTTTCAGAACCCATATCAAAGTCAACATGACTAGAGCTGAGAAAACTGCTCTGAACAATCTGTCCATTGAAAAACAAACAAATCACTGTAAAGCCCTTCGATAAAGGAAGAGGGATAGCAATTGTGAATACGACAGATTATTCTATCGACAAAGTCTCATACCTCGACTTAACGGTCTTTAAAGGTTAGAGATACAATCGAGAGAGAAGGCTCGACTTCAAAACCAACACCGAACCAACCGACACGTTCCAATACTTATTGGGAAATTCGTGTCACCCGAGCGGCACTTTCGAAGGCTTCATCGGAGTCGAACTTCTCCGAATATGCTGGCACATGCAACAATAACATGGACTTCATTGAAAAGGTCAATTTTTTCACACACAAACTTCAACAACGAGATTATAGAAAAAAAGATATATCTCATATCAAGAAAGATGTTAATCTCACAAATCGTCAACTATACCTCACCGATAAAGACAAGGGGAATGACATAAGAACAAAACTGGTTTACACAACGACCTTCAGTCCATTCATCAAAACCAGTCAAATCAAACAATCTCTAATAAAAAAAATAGAAATCAATAGAAGCCGATGAAACACTGGCCAAAGTTTTTTCCAGAAAAACCTATCATAGCATACAAAAGGAATAAAAACATAAAAGACATCCTCGTTCAGGCACAAAACAAGCACGAGGATAAAATAAACACGAACGGTCTGACCACAAACCACTCAAAGTTCAGACCACAACATAACATCTCTATTTGATGAACAATCGTTACTATCAAATTAACATGTGGGAAAACAAAACAATTCGAGCGACTGATGAAGGAACCGCACCTTGGTTCCGAAACACCATTAAGTGAGACGAATCACTCTAACACATAACCGGTTCTTTCCCGGGACCCAGATCACATGACCAGGGTCAATTGCAAAGCATTATTCACCGGTGTCTCGTCATGTTTCTCCATATCATTAAACCACATTGATCGATTCAATATACCGCATCACTATCAAAGGTAGAAAACGATGTGTAAAGTTGCTCTCATTTTCTTATATGTTTAACTTTGTTTTCAGCTATTGCGTCCGGACTGCAACGATAGTTTATCAAGTAAAATCTTTATTGAAATCGTATCCCCTTATGGGATCTGATATATAAATTACAATAAAGGTTAAACAACCAATCTTACTATAGATCAAAAGGACCACAAAGAGAGAGAGAGAGAGAGAGAGAGAGAGAGAGAGAGAGAGAGAGAGAGAGAGAGAGAGAGAGAGAATAGTATACATGTGACAGTTCCTAATATTCCCGATAGACCTTAAAAGGAAGCGACAAACAGGCATTAAAACTGCATTACTGACAATTAAAAATTAACAGCACTGTCAGACTGGACTGGTAGGTCTTGTGTATAATCTAAATGCGCATGCGGTTGGTAGTAAGCATCACAGGTTATCGTAATGTTGCTTGGATAGTCGTTCGAGGCGGGCGGCCGCAGGTCGCCGTTTACTTGGAAAAAATAGAAAGGTCAGACACCGATTTCAGACAAGCAGCCAGAAAGAATCAAAAGAAACAATCTGACGTCAAAAAAATGATCCTCGACTATCACAAATACCTTCAAATGTTTATTGCTCCAGTATGGCCGGCCTAGAAACGTTACATGTGCCGAAATGTGGCAATATTCACTTCCTGGGGATTCCGCACACTTGCCCTGTATCCGCCCTAGACTGATATGCATTAATTAGCAGGACCAGCCTCTAGCTAGACTTTAAACGCAGGTCTATGCCATGTGCTAATGTACCATTGGTTTCATCGAACACAAAATTAGTGCAAACTTTTTAAAAATAATTTGAGCTGTATCTCCAGTATCACCGCTGTAATATTCTTCCTAATTTGTTTACACAGTTTACATGTGGTTACATGTGGTTCATGTGGGTGTTTTTAGTGGGCGCGAATCATGATTACACGACGCCATAAACTGCAAAAGTGTAAAAATGTAAGGCTCTCAGCCAAAATGAATTTCACTCGGTACCGTCATTAAAGATAGATGATTAATCTAAACGCTGAGTATACAAGGGCAAGCAAAGCTGCTGCGCCTGGAATCGGATTTTGGAAAATATTTACCCCAATATTATTTTGTTTCTATGGAAATGCCCTGCACACTCATGATATTCAATATTCACGATAATTATACCAGACAAGGGATTGTTTTGCAAATGTTCAGGGCATTATGCCATATGACATCAGTGCCGGATGTCACAAATACAATGAACTCACACGATCGGACCAAAATCAAAAGATTAATTTTTCACTCATTTTTATCCATTTTCCTATCTCACACTTGTTTAATATGGCATGGTGTTTAAGTGACATAGGCAATTACTTCACGATTCAGCCTTATAAACGCCAAGTCGCAAACACCATATCGTCTCCGAAGTAATATTCAATCAGGTCGGACGTTATGACGTCTAAAAATTACCTTTTATTTAATATCTCCATTTCATTCGAAAATTACTGTAGCTGTTTTAGTAAATCAGCCTGTGTAAAGTCAACCAGTCCATTAAAATACGTCCAGTGATAAAAAACGACTCGTACCGACAGAGTCTATCAGTCACTATCATATGCACACAAAATAAAAATATAGCATTGTACCGTGAGCAGTTTATATTAAGGCAATATATAATAACTAGACAGTTTATGATATTTTTATTCCATTAAAATACGTCCAGTGATAAAAAACGAGGCGTACCGACAGAGTCTATCAGTCACTATCATATGCACACAAAATAAAGATATAGCATTGTACCCTGAGCGGTTTCTATTAAGGCAATATATAATAACTAGACAGTGTACGGTATTTTCAGTCCATTAAAATACGTCCAGTGATAAAAAACGAGGCGTACCGACAGAGTCTATCAGTCACTATCATATGCACACAAAATAAATATAAAGCTTTGTACCCTGAGCGGTTTATATTATGGCAATATATAATTACTAGACAGTTTATGGTATTTTCTTTACATCTCTCGCAAAATTTATATTACTTCGTAACCCGACTGAATCGCGGTGTAATTGATAAAAATTAGCTTTTTATTGCATAATTTCATGGAAGGAAACTCTAAAAGAATGCTCCAAAAGGCATACAGTTGTTAAAGTTTAGCGTGTAGGCAATATAGTTGTTAAAGATTGCATATTCAAATACGTTTTTGGGGATTTTCCCCTCTGGTATGTCAATGATTTCCCCGTCTTGAGTAAGGCGTACTTTGTCCTCCGTGTATATCTACCCTTATGTTGAGAATGTTGGGTGTAGCTGCGGCCATTACTGTTGAGTTCATGGCCGCTTCCAAAAAGCATCAAGCCAAGTAGATGTCTGTGTACGTTTGTCGGAAACACATATCAAGAGGGTAGGACACCATATCGGACAAATTGGGACAGGAGAAAATGAAAATACTATGAAACTAGTATGCAAATATAAAAATACAATGATCGATCGACAGAGACAGAGTCTGGAGAAAGAGTACATAAATTAGGAATATAATTTCGATTAGTTGACTGGAGCAATCAGAAAAATAATAGTGTCCTTTAAATTCTCTTCCATATTAAGGGGATACCGTATCGACGTTGCAAGTCTCAATCATAATTAAAGCTGCAAGCAGCGTTGGCGGGGCCCAAGCGGTTGCCATGGTTGAAAGTACTTGCACTGATGATACAATGTGCAAATTTTGAGCTTCCATGTGTTTCATGTGTAGAGATTTCTTTAGACTAGTTTTTAACACATGTGAAAATACATTTATAAGCTCACGCATCTCAATTCCCATGTGAAATGATTGTGAAAAGTATGCTTGACAGAGAGAGCGAACAAGCATTTTAAGTACAATTGATGTAGAGCATCATAGCTCATTCTGGAAATTTACCATGTGTCCTATGTGTTGACAAATCCTTTGACTAGTTGTTATAAGTGAAAATTTCCTGTCAAAGATCATTTTTCTCATTTCCCATTTACATGATTTTGAAAAGTGTGTCATAGACAAACGGGAAATAGCATTACAATAAATTTCCACTGATTTTGTGGTCACTTGTCAGCCATACAGACTGATGTGATGACAAGAAAAATAAAAATTTTGTCTGTCATCCTCGTGCCCGTCAATTCAGATCCGCCGCGTCAGCCTTTATTCTGCTCATGGGAAATAATTAAAAAACAAAATAAACACAAAAAACTCGGCGATAGTATATGTATAAAACAGAATCGAAGCTTAAAAAAATAATTGACACTTATATTCCATTCAGAACTGTACTCATATGTAACTCTTATATTGCGCTGTCAAAACTGTGCAAATGCTGCGCTTAAGTTAATTAAAGAACTGTTGTTATACACAAATAATTAAGCAACACTGCTGTGCAGTCTGCGTGCATTCCTATGATGTTGTCATGTTTAACTCCGTGTTGTTGATTGAAGAATAAAAACAAATTACAGTAACAAATTCCTGCCTCACCACATCATTTTATGTCTAGGCGAACCAGCATTTTAAGCCAAATTGATGTATACCATCCTAGCTCATTCTGTAAATTTAATATGTGTCCTATGTGTTGATATATCCTTGAAATAGTTATTATACATGAAAATTTCGTGTCAAAGATCATTTTCCCCATTTCCCATTTACATGACTTTAAAAAGTGTGTGTCATAGACAAATGGGAAATAGTATTACAATAAAAGTCCATTAATTGTGTGGTCACTTGTCAGCCATACAGACTGATGTGATGACAAGAAAAATAAAGTTTTTTTTCTTCCTCTGCGTCCTATTTTCTGCTCATGAGGAAATACATGAAAAAAACTGCAAAAAATACATCACGATAGTGCATGTATAAAACAGAACCGTAAACTAAATAATTGACACTGACATTCCAATCAGAACTGTATACATATTTCACTCTAATATTACTCTGTGAAAACTGTGCAAATGCTGCACTTAAACCGCTGAACTGTTGCTGTACAAAAATAATAAAGCAACACTGCTGTACATTTGTCTCTGCGTGCATTCGTATGATGTTGTCATTTTTCCCGCGTTGTTGATTGAAGAATGAAAAAAGAAACCCGCGTAACCACATAATTTTTGAAATATGTCTAGGATAAGAAAGAGACGTTTTATTTTTCTTGGCGTAGTACTAGTTGTTTTAATGACCTGTACACTATGAATTTCAAAATGTTGGGTAGAACAAAAGGGTGTTCTTCAAAACCTGAAAATTCCAAATATTAAAATGCAAAAGTTACTGGCAATAACAAAGTATGGAGTTGTTACTCAGGAACAAATGCTAAACATCGTGGTAAAAGTTGAAACTACAGTCTCTTTTATAAGATTACAAGTTTTGCAGTAAGAAGAGTGGGTAGCTGAACAAATCATAACAGCCTTGAGTACGAATCCTCCTTTTTAAGTGTCAAATAATACTAGTCCTGAGGCAAAAGTTAGGCGTATGCGATGCAGCTATATTTAATAGTTACAAACCTGTAATCAATGCTGTACTGCACATATCGCTATAGACAAAGGCACGAAACCTGCTTCTGCATACCAGTTTTTCAAACGAATTAGATATCCATTCTCATAGCAGTTCAAAAGTAAAATACTCTTAGACTTGAGAAATGTGTGCATTATAGACTTTCGATAAATTTGCTTTACGCTTGAATTTAGCACGGAGCTTTGGTAGCTCTATGAATTTAACAAGCGATGCTCGGACACTGGCAGCGCACAGCGCATCGATGACACTTGGGTCAGGGTCATCATCAAAAAACGTCAGTGCCTATTCACGGCCAGCTTGATATGAATCATGCCCCATCATGCCACGGATCGCGAAAATCACGGATCATATATCCAAATGTTCATGTCTAATACGTAAAGAGAACCCGAAAATATAAAACACATAATGATTTGATATGGAGAAACATCATTTTGTTTCACTGACGGTCAAGTTAAATGCTCAAATATCGCGACAAGACTTGCACATTTGCACAATATGAATGCGGAAGTACGTCGACTGTACGCTGTTTACAATATCACGTCACAATACACTGAAAATTCTTGCGAATTCATCTTTAAAGAAGCCAATTCACACAAGTTCCTAACGTCAGTACAGATATTTTCTTGTTGGCAGCAATACACCACCAACATTTTCGCCGTTCAGGAGTGCTTCAGGCCTAGGTAAGAAATATTAGCAAAGCGTACGGTCCATATCGTCAGGATGGAATTCTAGATAGCTAAGGGACCGAGCACAATTAACGGCAGGGGGGCCGGAAGAGAAAATGGGGGGGGGGGGCACGAAAAAAAATGAGTGTTCTTGGGTGGGCCATGAAAATTCCAGGGAAAGTAAGGGGTGGGCCACCAAAATTTTTTACACCATGACAGACAGAGAATATTTTTCAGCATTTTTGTTCCTTGTTGAAGCTGGAGTTCCTTGTTAAACTTCTTGTAGCATGATGAAAGTCTTAAACCTCACAATGCAGTTGTTATGTGTAAAATGAGTAATATTATTATTGAAAATTGACTTCATTTGTCAACAGTAATAATGGTTGGTAATGATATAGAGGCTCGGTTGAAACTGGTTATTTCATCATGCTATAGGAATCCCTTATAGAACAGGAATGCCTGTCAGTACCATGTGAAATTAGCATTCACATGGCTAGTTGGCATGGCTTAATGCATGTGCATAGGGAATAGGCAGTCAGGCAGTCCACATTCATTTCAGAAGCACGTGGGTAACATGTGTATAGGCCGAAATATTTAAATGAGCTAGCCATTCACATACATGTGAACGAATGGTTATTTTGAATGCACATATGAATGACAGGGTCATCCTGGCAGAAAAAGAGCACCATGAAAAGTACTGATTTGACACCCGATTTTACTTATTTTGATGTTGCCGTTATGAATTGGTAAACATTGTTACATTTGCATGTTTGCAAGGTGTAAGCAAACATCAAATAAGTGAAATCAAATTCCAGTAAAATCAAGTACTTTTACACAGCCTCTTACGGTGAATTATAAGATACAATTGGTTGGATATGTAATTTAACCATCTTTGGCCTAAAACTAAGACAGGCCAAACAGAGTTAAAAGCAACTCTGACTCACCTGAACACAGCAAACACAAGCAGACTCACCTTTCCAAACGTTCAAAATAAAAAGCACAAAACATATCTGTAAGTCTGATGACCAATTTAATAAATTTTTGGCTTTAACAAATTTCATAATAGACACAGTGAAAAGTGATTTAGTCAAAGATTAGTTTTTAAAAGAGTTCATTTAACTCTGGCCAAGTCTCGTCTTTCATGTCCTATTTTGTTTTGAAATTTGACATTGAAGACTTCTTTACGTAAGTCATGATTATTCTTGCCAAATTTCTCTTGGCCTTGGCTGACATGCACACTGAAATGAAACAGAAAGCAGAGAATGAACTTAGCAACATTTATTAAGACGACAACTTTACAATAAAGTTTCAGAACATGTGTGTGATTTGTTACATACACATAGAGGAATTTTTTACATACATCTTTGGGAGTGCAAAATCAATACATTGAAAGTGTAACATATATGTCTAGAAATGTATTGGGCTTGTGTACGTTGTATTGACTTGACTAGTTGCCACAGCCACTATTCCGATTAATTTATGTACATCTTTACAAAGTGAGGGCATCACAATTCATAATTTGAATCAATACAAGAAAGTATGTTAATACATGAGGCAAACAAGTTATTGAACTCATTAACCCTTTTCCTGCCAGACAGTAATAACTGCTGCTGTCCCTTGAAAATTAAGACGTATCACATTTCTAAATATTTTTTCTGTCTTTCAATACAAGGCTTCTTACCTGGTAATATCATATTAACAATGGATTTTAAAAGTAACCATGTACAAAAGAAGTAAAAAATGCAAGTAAGACCGGGTGGTACAAACAATCATAAGTTTACATAGCCATGTTCATCCCACTATCTACCGGTAGTTTGTTTTTTTTAATATTTTCATTTCGCCTATTTTTTTTATAGCAGTGTTTTTGCACTGAGTGAACCATGGACGCAAACTATTAAAGCTTAGGCGTTGTTCAAGCCCAGCTTTGTTTTGCGTTAATGGCCACACTGTACACCTCCCTCCGCCCTTTCCAGGTATACAGACGTACTTTCTTTTCACCCCTAAAGCTCAGGTTAAAAATGTCGGGCCAAAAAAAACCAAGCTTCCCAGGAAAACATCAATGTGCAGAGAAAAGCCTCTCTATAAGGCATACTAATTTCGTAATTGCCCTTCATAAATATGCATTTCAAATACTTACCGGATGAATGGAAAATTATCGTCCACGACGACGTGCTATCTCGGTCACTGCATCCAACACTGTCGCGGGGAAATACACTTTACCTTCATGCCAACTGAAACATTACCACTTAGACCTAACTCACTTGCTGTTTTGACTCAAAATGTGTCGTCACTGGGGGAAGAAATGACCGAGAATCAGCCATAATTCGTAAGATTCAGCTGGTCTGAACAGCCATTACTTCAAAAAAATCTGCGCAATCTCATATCCGATAACGATCGTTGCGTGGGAACACAAAGCATTGGTCAAATTCGAAAGGTCAAGGGTCGTGATCGTCGCAAAATTTTGACATTTCAAGTACGCGTAAACTGTTCTTTTAGATTTTTCTAATAAGCAGAAATTGACTTTATATGAAGAGATCAGTTAAAATACGGACGTCCAACACACTAAGTGAACCCTGTTGCAATTCTGATCAGCCTCGTTAAATCCAAGCGTACTCATTTACGGGACCCTTACGTTCATACCCTGTTGCGTCCCGTCCACTCTTCCAACACAACTCTTTCCAAAGTCACGACATCATACATCGTCAGAACCGTTAGTCCATCCGGCTCGACTTTGAACGGTTTGGGGATGAACAGTACCTGTACTGCGTTTCCATTAAGTTTTATGTAAGTTGTAATCGCTAAAGTTTTACAATGGCAGATGCAGAACCGTCGCAAGTGTGTTCGTCGTTGTGTGATGATCTGACGTACATGTACATGACTGCACATCATAGCCAATTGCTGACGGACGTACGCGAAAACGTGGACCGTATGAGAAAAATTTAATGACAGATCCAACCATATTACGTCTGGAAATGTGAGTACCTTCCAATAGAATGCAGGTTCCGATCATATGGAATATTTAGCGGTGAACATGTGTTTATTATTGCACATTTTGAAAATAAAAATAAACGATGTTTAAAATTTGATCTGTGCTGATTTAATTTAGAGGCTGCTCACAGACGTTTGCAGCCATCTGCATGACTTCCCTCTTGTCATATTCATTGGTTTATACTGAAAATCCCTGGTCTCGTTTTTTTGAATGGAGATGAATGAAACCAATGCTAATTATATTTTAGGGATAGGCTGTAACTTCATAATTTTGGCAGAAATTGTGTTCTTCGTACATCGACTACAGGTTTTTCTCTCTTTTCAAAATCATGTTAGCCAGTATTGCTAATGTTATTCTATTTTCTAAAACACGCTCAAATATCCAGTCTTCACAACCTGTATTATGTACAGTCAGCATTGTTATTGTTGGTAAACACATTTTGGTCTGGACTAAACTTCAATTGAACACAATAACAGTGAACTTTTATAATATACATGCACACAAAGTGTATGTTGGTTGTATTGATAATATCAACGAGCTAATTCAACTTAAATTTGTGAACCAATGAAGTAAGTGCTGTTGATACATAACAAAAATATTAACAAAATCAAAAACTTACAGCTTTATACTGTCACTTTAAAATGGCAAACCGTTGCTTCTGTAGCCACTAAATATTAAGTCTGAGTGAACCGTGATACCCACTGCTGTGGGTCTGCTAAGCAGATCTGTGCGATATCCATAGAAACCACGTGCGTATCAGTACAAGTATGGTACACGGTATGGTGCAGTGCAGTGCAATTTAAGATCTCAACTCGTTGACTTGGTCGTATACAACATGCGACTTCTACCATCTGATCTTTGAGATTACCGTATGTGCAGGGTCTAGCTTATTAAATGGTACTCATGCAAAGTTTGCTCTATTTCCTATTGCAAAATCGCACAGATCTGCTGGTAGACCCACAGCAGTCCGCAATTAACATCTATCTTCTCTAAAAATACCAAACGTTCGACAAAAATACTTCACGAGGGCATTTTCCATGATATTTGACCCGGAAGGCGATACATTTTTTCACGATTTCTCACTTCAAAACATAAAAATAACGGTAAAAACTTACCACGACTGCTGCCTTCGCATCGACGTTATCCTAGGCCGCCATGTTGAAACGGCATGTATGACGGGAAAAATCGTCAAAATTGCGTCTTGACAACCTAGCTTTTGTCATCAACTATCTGTGTTTTACATCTCATAGGTGGGACTTCGTAGCTTAGCTATCTAGAATTCCATCCTGACGATATGGACCGTACGCTTTGCTAATATTTCTTACCTAGGCCTGACCTTACTCGCTCTACGTTGAAAAAAAGCCGTATGCTTTTAACCATGCCGTTCCTAACTTTGCAAATTCCAGTCGACTTTCCTACTCTGATCATAATCTTTCTTTCCATTTCATAGCTTTACTTGCGCTTACAACCTGTGTTAGGGGTGGTTTCTCCCAATATTGGTGGAGCTGCCTAAAGTCAAAAACGAAAGTTTGCCGTTTTTGCTTAGTTTCACCGTCACTACGATCCTTCAGTGTTGATGATGACACTCACAGGCGTGCTGTTTGCATGGCAGGGCTGTGTGTTACCGGCGTTATACGGCCTCCACCACATCGTATAACGCCGGTAACACACAGCCCTGTCATGCAGAGCTAGGTATTGTATAAGTGTAGTTTATGCTATGTTCTGACGTTCTACGGAAGAGAACGTCGGAACGTAGCATAAACTATACTTATACAAACTACCAAGTAAACAGCACGCCTGTGACGACGTTGTACTGCACAGTGCACGGAGCAATCTGTAGGTACATTGTGCGAAGTTGTCCAACCCAAAACTTAGTAACATCTTAGTCAAATAGTCATGGTAAACATGGGTACTTTTGGTTTGTTAGCTATTCGTAACAATTTTATTCATTACTGTATGTGTTACAAATACGATCTTCTGACGCATAAGGTCGGGGATGCACAGAGATAAAGTATTACTTCTCAAGTTGAATGCAGGACAGCGCGTGGACAGACAAAGTGATGACGTCATCTGCAATTTTCGATCCGCAAGTTTGGATAATATTTGCCTAAATCTTCTCGGCAAACGCTACTTTTTTCTCGCATTTGCGATTTTGCGAGCAGCAGCGGAAACACTGCCTGCGTCATTGCGAACAAAGGAAGGCCACAACGCACCTTATTTTCAAGCAGGCGATTTATGTTTGTTTTCAGATTTCGTCCATTGAAAATCCTACCAGCACGCGAACGGCAAACAAAGAATTTATTGTATGGCACCTAATGTAGAGTGTTTGGATAACATACACAAGAACGTTCTAAATTACTCATGGAGTTGATCGTTGAAACTGAATAGTGACAGTAGTGGTACTTGGAGCAAAAGTTTCTAGCATTGTTGTTTCTGAACGTTGGTGTCACTCAAGTCCACATGCTTAAATATTCAAACCTTGGAATTGAGGAAGTGCATATTTACTGAGTGTTCCCACTGTAATAAGCTGCGCAAACAAACATTCTGAACAGCTACACTAACAACTGATATGGTCGCACCTAATTAGACCTAGAACAATGGCAAGAGCGTCCAGCTCTGATTAACCATTTTACCTGCAGGCTGTGAGTGACGATTTTGCAGTTCGCCGGCATTGAGTCGATAGCCTGTTATTTCAGCAACAGTGACGCAATACATTTTTCTACAAGTATTTTACTTCTCACTTTCCGATTTCAAAATGTTTATGACAAACAGCCTATAATGTTTATCATACCCTTACTTCATAATATTGACATTTTAGTTTCAATTAGATCTCAACGTCACCACGAACTTCATTACACAAGGTGTTGTTTTAATCGATGTGTATCAGCAATTTTGATGTGGTCTTGTTTACATTTTTAATCAGCTACATGCTCTCAGTTACACAACACACCAGGGCCACTCAATGCATGTCAGATAGAGAAACATAAAAAAATCACCACACCTTGCAATGTCATATATCTTACTTTTTTATTCGTGATGAACAAGTGAGCGTGCATTCAGACACCTACATACAAAATTACCCGAATAGCTTCATTTATGATCCTTGACACTCACAAAACAGCTGTGTGTAGACCCCAGTAATTGTGGCAGGACCTTGTCCCGCTCTATTTCAGTCAATCACAGCAGTCAGCCACCCCTAAAGTTAGTGGCACGCTCTTCTAAGTACTTCCGTGGCAGTATACTTGACAACGTCATCCTGGCGTACAAAACCTGGGCGCTGAAGTTACTATACACAATGGGCCGAGATTAGGGTTCGTTGCGACGGCACACAGTCCATGTAGCCGACAATGAGATGCAAATGATATGCGGTTAAGGTCTCCTCGACTAACTTTCAGCTGGTTGCTCACTTTCTACTATTTTTATAGTATTTTATACAAAGGCACAGACTTATTCTACCTGCAACTTAAACTGATAGTGATTTTGTAGCTCATTCTTTACGATTTTTCATAGTTTTTGGTCGCAGGTAACAGACACTTCGTGTTCGTGTCGGCTACATGGACGATCTGCGTGCGACTGCTAGTTGAATTTGACAGCGCGCATTGCAGTCTGTTGTTCCGTCTTTGACTCTCAAGTGTACAATATAACATACATCACTGATCGATTTTCTAACTGACGAGGTTTTAAACTGCTGCCTTATGAACATTGGGGCGACTTAACCGATCCAAATACCTTTCGCAAACTTGAAAGTGCTCGCACTAAGAAAGATATGAAGTAACATTTCAGTTAAATCTGTGTGTTGGTTTTTGAGAAGAAAATTTTTAAGGATTAAATTGCTATTTTCGCTATATCCACTACAGCGAACAAACCTCCTGACTGACCCAAACGCCTTTCGGAAATTAGAAAGAACTACCACTAGGGATTATGAGTGTAAAATTTTAGTTCAATCTGTGTATTGGTTCTGGAGGAAAATATTTTAAAAGATTAAATTACGAGTTTTGCAAAATCAAATATGGCGGCAAAACCATGTGACCTATCCGAATGCCTTTCACAAACCTGAAAGAGATATTACAATAGATGATACATGTAAAATTGCAGTCTACTCGGTGTGTTGGTTCTAGAGAAGAAGATTTTTAAAGATGAAATTACGATTTTCGCAAAATCCAATATGGCGGCCAAACCACGTGACCGATCAAAACGCCTTTCACAAACTTGAAAGTGATCACTGTAAGCATGACATGAGTAAAATTCCAGCTTAATCAGTGTTTTGGTTCTGGAGAAGAAGATTTTTAAAGATTAAATTACGATTTTTTGCACAATCCAATATGGCGGCCAAACCACGTGACCAATCGAAACGCTTTTTGCAAACTTGAAAGAGATCACACTGTAGATGACATTTATTAAATTTTAGTTCAATTGGTGAATTTGTTCTGGAGAAGAAGATTTTTAAAGATTAAATTGTGATTTCAAAAAATCCAATATGGCGGCCAAACCACGTGACCGATCGAAATGTTTTTTGCAAACTTAATAGAGATCACTGTAAGGATGACATGAGTAAAATTTTAGCTTAATCGATGTTTCGGTTCTGGAGAAGAAGATTTTAAAGATTAAATGACTTTTTTAGAAAATCCAATATGGTGGCCAAGGTCACGTGACTGCATGCGATTTTATTTGCAAATTCTAGAGACCTTAGGTCATGCTTACTATACAAAAAATTTCAAATCGACTAGACCCCTGGGTCTTCTGGAGAAGCCATTTTTAGGTTTTTGGAAAATCCAATATGGCCACCAGGTCACGTGACCAATCAAAATTTCAAGGGTCAGGTGCACGAGTACTAATTGATACCTACTAGCCCTGCAAATTTTAGAAGTTTTCGTTCAGCCATTTTAGAGATCTAGGTCGACAAAGAATCGGCAGAAGAAGAAGAATTAAAGCTGCAAGCAGCGTTGGCGGGTCCCAAGCAAATAATATGGTTGAAAGATCTTGCACTACTGATATTATGTGCAAATTCGATCATCTCATAGTTACTGTACATGTCAGTGGGAATTGCATGTTTTACGTAAAATCCAATATTGCGGCCAAATATGAAGGGTGTAGCACTTGTGGTTACTGAGTTATGGACATATACTCATATTTAAGGGCAAAGGTCATCGAGGTCACGTGAAATTTTGTCAAAAAAATTGTAATGCTAAGTTATCCCTATATACCAAAAATCAGACCTCTAGCTCTATTGGCTGGCTCAGAATTAGATATGCGCATAATTAATGAGGTACAGGATGTGGTGTCATAAGGTCTCCAATCATACCAAATATGAAGGGTGTAGCACTTGTGGTTACTGAGTTATTGACATATAAGTATATTCAAGGTCAAAGGTCATCGAGGTCACGTGACATTTGTCAAAAAAAATTGTATTGCTAAGTTATCCCTATATACCAAAAATCAGACCTCTAGCTCTATTGGCTGGCTCAGAATTAAATATGCGCATAATTAATGACGTACAGGATTTAGTGTCATTAGGTCTCCCATCATACCAAATATGAAGGGTGTAGCACTTGTGGTTACTGAGTTATGGACATATACGTATATTCAAGGTCAAAGGTCATGAAGGTCACATAACATTTTGTCAAAAAAATTGTATTGCTAAGTTATCCCTATATACCAAAAATCAGACCTTAAGCCCTATTGGCTGGCTGAGAATTAGATATGCGCATAATTAATGAGGTACAGGATGTGGTGTCATAAGGTCTCCAATCATACCAAATATGAAGGGTGTAGCACTTGTGGTTACTGAGTTATGGACATATACGTATATTCAAGGTCAAAGGTCATCGAGGTCACGTGACATTTTGTCAAAAAAAATTATATTGCTAAGTTATCCCTATATACCCAAAATAAGACCTCTAGCTCTATTGGCTTGCCCAGAATTAGATATGTGCATATTTAATGAGGTACCGGATATGGCACCATAAGGTCTCCCATCATACAAAATATGAAGGGTGTAGCACTTGTGGTTACTTAGTTATGAACATATACGTATATTTAAGGTCAAAGGTCATTGAGGTCACATGACAATTTGTCAAAAAAATTGTATTGCTAAGTTATGCCTATATACCAAAAATCAGACCTCTAGCTCTATTGGCTTGCCCAGAATTAGATATGTGCATATTTAATGAGGTATCGGATATGGCACCATAAGGTCTCCCATCCTACCAAATATGAAGGATGTAGCACTTGTGGTTCGTAAGTTATGGACGTATATGTATATTTGAGGTCAAAGGTCATCGAAGTCATGTGACATTTTGTTAAAAAAATTGTTTTTCGTAGTTATCCCTATATATCAAAAGTCTGACCTCTTGCTCTATTAGATTGCCCAGAATTAGATATGACTCTTACATAGGCCAGAATAAGCCATTTGTATAGCTGAGCTGCAGAGGTATAGGGGAGGTCAAAGGTCATTGAAAAATCAGAAAAATAATACTTTAAAAATCTTCTTCTCAAAAACTGCCTGGTTAATTTCCTTGAAATTTATTATATAGCATCTAGTAGTGTGGCCTATAAAGTTTGCAAAAAAAAAGATTTGGTGTTAGTTCTGTAGAAGAAGTTTTTGAATGATTAAATTGCGATTTTTCGAAAATCCAATGTGGCGGCCAAATCATGTGACCGATCCAAATGTCTTTCGCAAACTTAAAAGAGATCACTCTAAGGATGACATGAGTAAAATTTCAGTTAAATCGGTGTGTTTGTTCTGGAGAAGAAGATTTTTAATGATTAAATTGCGATTTTCGTAAAATCCAAGATGGCGGCCAAATCATGTGACCGATCCAAACGTCTTTCGCAAACTTGAAAGAGATCACTAAAAGGACGACATGAGCAAAATTTCAGTTAAATCGATGTTTTGGTTCTGGAGAAGAAGATTTTTAACGATTAAATTGCGATTTTCGTAAAATCCAAGATGGTGGCCAAATCATGTGACCAATCCAAATGTCTTTCGCAAACTTCAAAGCGATCATTCTAAGGATGACATAAGTAAAATTTCAGTTTAATCGGTGTGTTGGTTCTGGAGAAGAAGATTTTAATGATTAAATTGCAATTTTCGTAAAATCCAAGATGGCGGCCAAATCACGTGACGGATCCAAACGTCTTACCAAACTTGAAAGTAACCACTCTAAAGATGACATGAGTAAAATTTCAGCTCAATCGTTGTCTTGGTTCTGGAGAAGAAGAATATTAATGATTAAATTGCAATTTTCGTAAAATCCAAGATGGCGGCCAAATCACGTGACCGATCCAAACGTCTTTTGCAAATTTGAAAGAGATCGCTCTAAGGATGACATGAGTAAAATTTCACTTAAATCGGTGTGTTGGTTCTGGAGAAGAAGATTTTTCATGATTAAATTGCGATTTTCGTAAAATCCAAGATGGCGGCCAAATCACGTGACCGATCCAAACGTCTTTCGCAAACTTGAAAGAGATCACTCTAAGGATGACATGAGTAAAATTTCAGTTAAATCGGTGTGTTGGTTCTGGAGAAGAAGATTTTTAATGATTAAATTGCGATTTTCGTAAATCCAATATGGCGGCCAAACCACGTGACTGATCATAACGCCTTTCGCAAACTTGAAAGACATCACACTTAAGATGTTACATGTCAAATTTCAGTCGAATCTGTGATTTGGTTCTGGAGAAGAAGATTTTTAAAGATTAAATCACGATTTTCGAAAAATCCAATATGGCGGCCAAACGTCGTGACCGATCCAAACGCCTTTCGCAAACTTGAAAGAGATCACACTTAAGATGTTACATGTCGAATTTCAGTCGAATCGGTGTGTTGGTTCTGGAGAAGAAGATTTTTGAAGATTAAATCACGATTTTCTCAAAATCCAATATGGCGGCCAAACCACGTGACCGATCAAAACGCCTTTCGCAAACTTGAAAGACATCACACTTAAGATGTTACATGTGAAATTTCAGTCGAATCGGTGTTTTGGTTCTGGAGAAGAAGATTTTTAAAGATTAAATTGGTATTTTTCAAAAATCCAATATGGCGGCCAAGGTCACGTGACCGCACGCGATTTTATTGGCAAATTTTAAAGACCTTAGGCCATGCTTGCTATACAAAAAATTTCAAATCGACTAGACCCCTGGGTATTCTGGAGAAGCCATTTTTAGGTTTTTGGAAAATCCAATATGGCCGCCAGGTCATGTGACCAATCGAAATTTGTATACCCAGGTGCACGAGATCTCATAGGTACCTATTAGCCCTGCAAGTTTCAGAAGTTTGCGGTAAGCGGTGTTTGAGTTCTAGGTCGACAAAAAAAGAGCGGAAGAAGAAGAAGAAGTAGAAGAAGAAGAAGAAAGTTGAATTCCTATAAAACCAATAGGGGCCCAGCCGGTAGGCTTGGGCCCCTAAATATAGCTGCAAGCAGCAATGCCGGGGCCAAAGCAATCTTAAGTGGGAAAAAGAAGGCAAATGTAATCAGAGAGGGCAAAGGTCATTACCGTTACACGTCTTTTTTCCAACTAAACTTTCTTTCCTTATGTTACATCTGTCAACAAAAAATCTGAACACTAGGTTTATTGCTAGCTCAAAATTAGAAATGTGCACAATTATGAGGTACTGCATGTGGCATCATAAGGTCTAAGATCGTACCAAATATGAAGGGTATAGGACTCTTGGTTACTGAGTTATGGACAAATATGTATATTTATGGAAAAAAAGGTCATCGAAATTAGATATGTGCATATTTAATGAGGTACAGCATATCTTACCATAAGGTATCCCATCTCACCAAATATGAAGATATAGTCCTTGTGGTTACTGAGTTATGGACAGGTATGTATATTTGAGGTCAAAGGTCATCGAGGTCATGTGACATTTTGTCAAAAAAATTGTATCCCATAGTTATCCCTATATACCAAAAATCAGACCTCTAGCTCTGTTGGCTTGCCCAAAATTAGATATGTGCATATTTAATGAGGTACAGCATATCTTACCATAAGGTATCCCATCTTACCAAATATGAAGGATGTAGTCCTTGTGGTTACTGAGTTATGGACAGGTATGTATATTTGAGGTCAAAGGTCATCGAGGTCATGTGACATTTTGTCAAAAAAATTGTATCTCATAGTTATCCCTATATACCAAAAATCAGACCTCTAGCTCTGTTGGCTTGCCCAAAATTAGATATGTGCATATTTAATGAGGCATGACCTATGGTACCATAAGGTCTCCCATCATACCAAATATGAATGGTGTAGCCCTTGTGGTTACTGAGTTATGGACAGATATGTATATTTGAGGTCAAGGGTCATCGAGGTCATGTGACATTTTGTCAAAAAAATTGTATCCCTTAGTTATTCCTATACCCCAAAAATCAGACCTTTAGCTCTATTGGCTTACCTAAAATTAGATATGTGCATATTTAATGAGGTACAGCATATCTTACCATAAGGTATCCCATCTTACCAAATATGAAGGGTGTACTCCTTATGGTTACTGAGTTATGGACAGATATGTATATTTGAGGTCAAAGGTCATCGAGGTCATGTGACATTTTGTCAAAAAAATTGTATCCCATAGTTATCCCTATATACCAAAAATCAGACCTCTAGCTCTGTTGGCTTGCCCAAAATTAGATATGTGCATATTTAATGAGGCATGAGCTATGGTACCATAAGGTATCCCATCTTACCAAATATGAAGGGTGTAGTCCTTGTGGTTACTGAGTTATGGACAGATATGTATATTTGAGGTCAAAGGTCATCGAGGTCATGTGACATTTTGTCAAAAAAATTGTATCCCATAGTTATCCCTATATACCAAAAATCAGACCTCTAGCTCTGTTGGCTTGCCCAAAATTAGATATGTGCATATTTAATGAGGCATGACCTATGGTACCATAAGGTCTCCCATCATACCAAATATGAATGGTGTAGCCCTCTTGGTTACTGAGTTATGGACAGATATGTATATTTGAGGTCAAAGGTCATCGAGGTCACGTGACATTTTGTCAAAAAAAATTGTATCCCATAGTTATCCCTATATACCAAAAATCAGACCTCTTGCTCTGTTTGCTTGCCCAAAATTAGATATGTGCATATTTAATGAGGCATGACCTATGGTACCATAAGGTCTCCCATCATACCAAATATGAAGGGTGTAGCCCTTGTGGTTACTGAGTTATGGACAGTTATGTATATTTGAGGTCAAAGGTCATCGAGGTCATGTGACATTTTGTCAAAAAAATTGTATCCCATAGTTATCCCTATATACCAAAAATCAGACCTCTAGCTCTGTTGGCTTGCCCTAAATTAGATATGTGCATATTTAATGAGGCATGACCTATGGTACCATAAGGTATCCCATCTTACCAAATATGAAGGATGTAGTCCTTGTGGTTACTGAGTTATGGACAGATATGTATATTTGAGGTCAAAGGTCATCGAGGTCATGTGACATTGTGTCAAAAAAATTGTATCCCATAGTTATCCCTATATACCAAAAATCAGACCTCTAGCTCTGTTGGCTTGCCCAAAATTAGATATGTGCATATTTAATGAGGCATGACCTGTGGTACCATAAGGTCTCCCATCATACCAAATATGAAGGGTGTACCCCTTGTGGTTACTGAGTTATGGACAGATATGTATATTTGAGGTCAAAGGTCATCGAGGTCACGTGACATTTTGTCAAAAAAATTGTATCCCATAGTTATCCTTATATACCAAAAATCAGACCTCTAGCTCTGTTGGCTTGCCCCAAATTAGATATGTGCATATTTAATGAGGCATGACCTATGGTACCATAAGGTCTCCCATCATACCAAATATGAAGGGTGTAGCCCTTGTGGTTACTGAGTTATGGACAGATATGTATAATTGAGGTCAAAGGTCATCGAGGTCACGTGACTTTTGTCAAAAAAATTGTATCCCATAGTTATCCTTATATACCGAAAATCAGACCTCCAGCTCTGTTGGCTTGCCCAAAATTAGATATGTGCATATTTAATGAGGCATGACCTATGGTACCATAAGGTCTCCCATCATACCAAATATGAAGGCTGTAGCCCTTGTGGTTACTGAGTTATGGACAGATATGTATATTTGGGGTCAAGGGTCATCAAGGTCATGTGACATTTTGTGAAAAAAATTGTTTTCAATGGTTATCACTATATACCAAAAATCAGACCTCCAGCTCTATGGCTTACCCAGAATTAGATATGTGCATAATCAATGAGGTATAGGATGAGCTGGTCATGTGACATTTTGTTAAAAAACCGTAACACTGATAGATGTCCTTGTGTACCAAAAATCAGAACTCTAGCTCTAGTTTGAAGGCTGGAATTACATATGTGCATAATCAATGTGGTGGAGAAACATGCCAGGGTCATAGGTCAAGTTCATCCTCAAAATATTGATTTGCAGTTTGATCCCCTGTAGGTCATTGTTCAGTAGTCACTAGCCCCGGCCCCCCACGACTCTCATATAGGCCAGGATAAGCCATTGGTATAGCTTAGCTGCAGAGATATAGGGGAGGTCAAAGGTTATTGAAAAATCAGAAATATAATACTTTAAAAATCTTCTTCTCATAAACGGCAAGGTGAAAATTCCTGAAATTTGGTATGTAGCATCTAGGTAGTATGGTCTAAAAAGTTTCTTAACAGATTTTCGATTTTTCAATTTTTATGCAAATTAGGTGAAATTAAAATTTTAATAATTAATAACAGCCAGGTCATGTATCCAATCAAAATATGAAGGGTCAGGTGCACCAGTACTCAGTATGCTTAATATGCCCTGCAAATTTGAAAAGGCTGCGCGCAACGGTTTTGGAGATCTAGCTTTGCAAAGAATTGTCGGAAGAAGAGGAAAAAGAAGAAGAAGAAGAAGTGATCCAGAGTAAATACAATAGGGGACAAGCCCCATAGGGCTTTGTCCCCTAAAAAGAGGAAGAAGAGGAAGTAGTAGAACTTGAGCAATAACAATAGGGTCCCAGCCGGTCGGCTTGGGCCCCTAATTAAGAAGTTTAGTTTTCACTTTAAGATAGAGCTCCACAAATATTTAATATAAAATAGAAGGCTGCTAAACAGCTATGGTCTTCAAAGTCACAATTTTTTCTGTTTGTCGAACATGTTTACACGACCTGATGAAAACAAGCATTGTGTAATCTTAAAGCTTTTGACAGTCGTTTGCGGTTACACTTTCAGTCGGATTGACGTACTGTCGATGTTTTTAAAGCCTTAAATATTAGTCCGTTTAACGACTAAAGATACTTTTTATCGTTCATGTAACCAAGTCGAATTTATTGAAGTTCTCATTGCAGGATTTTAGATAAGTAACACATATTGTTTTATACATGGATTTGAATACAATCTATTTTTGTGATTTTAGCAATTTATCGTTCCAGTTGGACATTTATAGGTCACAAATAATCGACGATCGATAAACGTCAACAGAATTACTGTCCTGCGCAGGGAAAGACTTCAAATGTTTGCCAAGGAAAAAAGATGCAGTGTGTGTATAAGATGCGTCTCGTCCACCTTAAGAAAAC
>NW_027248280.1:8851461-8858961 GCF_041260155.1 Ptychodera flava | reverse complement strand
TGAATGTTAATGAATGATAGAACTGCCGACAACACACTTTTCGTTTTGTTTTCGACGGCAAAATAATGTAGAAAAAGCAATGAGTGACAGCAGAACATGGAAATGTTTGTATTTGTGCCAAGTTCTTGAAAGTCCAATAGTAAGGCTTTGATATGTGGGCGTCCATAATAGTCTACCTAATGCCCCAAATTGATCGCAAAATGTAGTTCAAAGGGTAGGAAACAAGTGAATTTTGCATCCCTGAAAATATTTGTCTACTCTGCATTATGTTATATTAGAAAGGGAATGTAACTCATCCATACTATTTGCAACAAATCGGCGTTCACAAATAGATTTAACCATTTTTGTAGAGCTTCCACGTCACACCTTATATCCAGAATACCTGACAAACTTAACTCTTTCTCTTGAGCTGACACAACTGCATTCGACGGGTAGGCTATCTCACATTTTAAGCAGTGGATGGGGACTGGATCTGATAAGCCCGCACCCATAGAGGTTACCATGTGCCTTAAATTATAGTGTCATAAAAATAAGCCCCCGAACTTTAGGTCTCGAATCTTTGAAGCTACCGAAAGGTCATCTAGGGCAGCCTATTTCCAACATATCACAGTGCTTCAGAAAAATATAGTCTCACGACTGTACTCGGTGTACGATGTACGCCATGTCCAACGAAGCCCTTATATGAGAGAAACAGTAGGGTTACGTACCGAGGTCTGGCTTGAACTAAATACATGGGTATTTGATGATGCATGTTGGAACTGGCTTTACCATGCTATGAGTATATATGTGACCACTGATCATTAGTATGCTGTATACCTTAGCCATGGTTAACATATCAACGCCGAAATAAACGCCAGTAAAAATTTACGGTGACCATATAAAGCTAGAGACAGTCTATCACTCTCCTGTCCGAACTCCTTTTGAACGGAAGAATAGTCCAGCCGTCGGCGCTCCATCGAGGAAGCAACAAAAAGCACTGGGGCCAGAAGGTGCTGTTAGTCTGTGCACCTGCTCCAGTCAACAGTGCCACAATTGGTTATACTTTCATCGTACCAGTCTCATCTGTTCGGAATATAGGCATGGTCTTTGGCAACAATCACATGTTTAGTCAGCACATTAAGTAAACTTGCAAATATTCTACAGATGCCATCTTCGCACGATTTTATCTTTACAGCGCTACCATCACTAATAAAGCATTCCCAACCTTAATACATGCAACTTTGATAGCCGAACTTAAAATAATTTACTTCTATATGGACTCTCAGATAACTCAATAGGCCTGTTAAATCGAGCTCAAAGTCCTGTAGCGGGAGTAATCACACGCACCAAGAAATTTACGCTGATCATCCCAATTCTTTCCCACCTCCAATGGTTACTAGTTCGTCAGAGAATTGAATACAAAATTTTGCTGTTGACCTTCAAGGCTATTCACAATAAGTCTCATGCGTACATCAGGGACTACTTCAGCCCTTTATTTCAACTCGTGCACTACGTCTATCGACCAAGAAACTTTTAACATCATTCTACAACTTCCAAAACCAAAAGTGGTGTCTATGGTTATAACATTGTACAGGAATGCAACGTCAGAGTATTCCCTTCGTAGATCTATATCCATTTTTATATCAGCGATGTTCATCATATTTATTAATATCACAGTTTTACACATTCGTTATGACAAAAAGTGCCTTATGGACTTGCGTAAAATGTACCAATCTAACACACAGTAAACATAGCAGCCATAATCCGTCGCGTCGGCAAATTTCCAAAAAAAAAACGTTGTTTCCTATCAGAAACGACATCACAAATTAAAGGTTTTCTAAATTGCGGTTATTCAATTCGTTGCTTACACCCGGAATGTATGTAGTCGTACCTATTGTCAGGTGACAATTCAAGACTTACAGAAACCTAACATAATTGACGCTGATGCACCCTATTCGGCACACGGGTGTTTGTGAAGTCGAGAGTCAAAGTTTGTACAATAAGAACTGAACGACACGCTCTTACCACTACTTATGTGACAAGAATAAAATCAAACGTATATAAAGCTTCAATACAATCAAATATTTGAAACACGTCTTTCGTTAAATTCAACTGATATTAATGTCCACCTTCCGTACCAGTCACGCGGGGTTTACCACCCACTTTGGAAAGGGGTCACTTACAGTAGCCATTTTTGAAATAAACAATATTTAATGGTATAGTGCAAGTTCACTAGCATTCCACTGCACTTGAACCCTACTGTAATCACCAACGGCGAGTCAACTGCGCCTGCGCACGATTCCGAGTGTGACACATCGCACCAATTTCTGCCAGCTTACTTAGATGCTATCACGACATTAGTGTTTCTCAAAAGTGAGTATCATTCCATAATATCATGATAGAAATATTACAGAAGATGGACAGGTCAAATATTCTGGGATACTACGCCCCAAGAGAGTTTGGGTGTGAAAGAAAAGTTGAGAATATGCTACAGTGTTAATGAAACCTTTATAGAAGAAAAGAAATACCTATTTAAACAGGCGCTAGTCCATTGACTTTATTATTATCATCAACTAAAACATCAACATTAAAGAAGATAGTTTCTTTCTTTTCATAAGAGAATGTAAGCTTTATAGAGATATCGCATCAAGTAATATTCTTTGGTAATGGTGTACAGTAGCTACATGTTCAGTCCAAAGTGGTTACACAATTCGAGAGAAAAGTATTTCGAATAATGTGTGTGATGGAAACAATACCACAACATTCAATAATATACCTTTACCTTGTAGATGAATTAAACTGCACATAAATCAACTTCACAAGCTTAAAAGTATATTGATCAGGAAAAATAAATCATACGTCCGATAATTTGTGACCTACAAAATACAAATTAGTTAAATTAAACATCATGGTAAACCTATTTTACTCACAATTGATAACTAAAATAAGACTACTACAAGGCCTATAATCCACCAATGTTATACATAATTAATGTCCAATAAGTAAACGTTACTAAACTAATGTTTTGCTCAATGATACAATCATGGTGCTCTTGATGGTAAGTATACAGGCATTACAAGCCTTTTTACATACTTCTATAAAATTTATGCAATACAAGTGGAGTATCGACGCATCATTACTTCTCTTTTCCTATTCAACTCTTCTTTCAGTCTCTTGTTCTCCTCTTGAAGTTTAGCGTTGAGAAGTTGTAGCTCCCTAGCCAAGTCTTCATGTGTCCGACCAATAGCTGTGATTTGCGCCTCAATAGCAGCACTTGTCTCTAAGTAATCAGCATGCGATTGATCTTGTTGGTCGGTGATATCTTCATTCATCATCTTGAGCTTAATTCATTGAATGAAAGGTCACTGTTAAAAACAGACAATCTATCTCTGTCTGTCTGTCTGTCTGTCTGTCTGTCTGTCTGTCAATCTCTCTCTCTCTCTCTCTCTCTCTCACACACACACACACACAGACATCTATAAAAAGCATACATCCATACATCAACTAACAAAAACGAATATCTTGTTGATTGTAAACATTTAACGATTTAACAAATACATTCTTTAGCGAATTTAGATGAAAAATTCGACAGAAGCAGAGGCAAGGATCACCAATCTCTTGAATAGATTAGTTGCATGGAAAAACTGTGTCACATATTTTAGTACGTATCTTAAAATATGGCCAGGATTACAATGTTCTGTCTTACCGACAGCTTTACTCATTCTGGTACAGTTTAATTCCAGAGCTATGAAAATACGCACAAACATTCTCGTTCAGCGGGCAATATGCTCATCCTATTACAGTTCATAAAACAGACTGATTCTCATAAGATTCAAAATAGTGAAACGAAATGTTTCCTGTTTTCAGGTTTTTGAGAAAAATATTGTTTACTTAGAAAAGTTAAGTGTTTTGTGTTCGTGTCTTTGTTTTGGTTTTTTTTCCTCGTCAGGAGCTCACAAATAGTATTTACACGAGACATGCATTATTTTATTAAAAAAATCAAATGTCACGATAACACTGTAAGGAATCTCAAGCAACTGAACATAAGAGATTGGGGACTCACAAGTTCCTTGGATGTTATCATGAACATTGGCATTACTACGTGAATGAGTAACATCTCACATTGTGATATGCAAATGTATTCCCTTGCACATGAGAATGCAGTATTTCGAAAAACAATTGAATACTTACCATTTCTTCATCCTCTGCAGCCTTCAGGGTACGTATTTGCTCTTCGTCTTTCCCTTTTTCCTGTGAAGTAAGTAATCCAATATTGAGCAGACCGGGTTTAACTTAATAAAAGACAATACGCTTATCAAGCTGTTAGAGTTTTTCGTTGTTAGAATATTTGAACTTCATGACTTAAATTTATTTCGTCTTATTTATTAGCCGATACATGCATTGTGTTTCTTGTTTGTGTGTGAAGCATATTTCATGCAAGATTCGGGGCACATCGATAAAGAATTATTAGAACAAAATTTCAATACAGAAACGATGCCAATTGATATAATTTGCAAACAATTAATACTTATATGCCCCGTATCTTGCACTAATAGGTGAAACAGTATATTTTAGAAAAACCTTCCACTTACAATGTCTTCTTTTGTCGCGTCTTCTGGTAATTGTTCCCTGGCTTCTGCGGCAGGTTTTGTTTCTTCCGTATGTTGTTCTAATTTGTCTGAATTGGAACATCTGTTTATTTGTTCCGCAGTTTGTCTAATTTCCTGGAAAGGAACAGACGCATAAGCAGTGTTTCGTAGAATCAGGAAAGCAGAGAAATGTCACTACAAACTCAGACATAATCGCAGCCCTACAAGAAATCAACAAGCAACATTCTTAGTTACCTGAAAACGGTATTAAAAAACAAGCAACAGAAAACGACAATGTTTTGGGCGCATAGAAGCTAAATTGTCTATTTACCTCTGTGAGAGATCAAATTTTCTTTTTCAACGTTCGATTCAGTAAATTCTGAATGGGATTCGAACTCACTAGGTACGGCAGCCAGTCACCTAGCAAAGTTATCAAGTTTTAACAGCTAGACCCAACCATAAAATAGAATGGTTCAATAACTGCGACCCATACGCCGTAGAGGTTATGAAGCACAAATACACACAAAGCCTCGGGTACGATTCTGTCAAAAATTTAGTGAATTATCAATGGGATTGTCAATGGGATTCGACCTCACAAAGTACGGCACCAAGTCAACTACAGAATGTAAGGGTACGCGACAATGTAGCTAGCTTATGGATATCGCTAAAGTTACGTCAGCTGTAATATGTTGCATGAAATAAAATGCGCAATAAAAGTTGGTAATGCCATTAGACAGTGTCCATAGCTAACCTATCGTAGCCGATATACATTGTCTGACCCGATAAAGATGTGTCAAAACGTCCGATAGAATACGATAACGCAAACATTTTTTACCGACCAACACCTTCATTAAGGCATTCTCGAATCAGATGCATTGCCCTCTAAGAAAATACATAAATAACAAATTGTATTGTATTGTATTGTATTGTATTGTATTGTATTGTATTGTATTGTATTGTATTGTATTGTATTGTATTGTATTGTATTGTATTGTATTGTATTGTTAATTTTTCCAGAAAATTTTCTCCCGGCAGGTTGGAAATGTCAAGCACAAGAGCCCATGGCATGCCGCTGGGTATAAAATGAGGAACCATAAAACACCCTGGATGGCGTCAACTTCATAGTCATGATGAGTGACTCCCGTTGTGCTAGGTGTACATTTTAGGATGGAGGAAAAGAAACAGCTGAGGGAACTTCAATACTTTACCATTTTCTTCAATTTTTCCGCTGTCACGTCCAAGGAAGGTCTCAGATTTCCGTTTTTCCCTTTTTCCTGAAAGGTAAAATAGTCGATAATAGTGCAGTGAGAGATAATCGCTCAACTGCAATAATTTTATCAAGTCACTTTGTACTGTTTGTACCCCTGGTGACATGAATTTCATTATTCCTATTGCTTTGCCATGCATCCTCAATATGCCAGACGAGCTGAACCAACACAACAGTATTATACTTTATTCGGCATGTATAATTCATGGAGATAAACTGACTGGTACTGCTATTATATCTACAGAAATATTTCATTGATGTCGCAGAGCTGCTTGCTGTATACTCTCAGCTGTTCATACTCGATCGAGTTTGAAATCGAAGGCTGGTGCGGCGCGAGTATTTTGACCCGATTTCGGCGGGCCTCATAAATTTCGTGAAGGGGTGGAATTATGTTTCAAAACACGAAAACACACTCACTTTACACACTCCAGCATATTTTTTACATCTACTACCATTTTAAACTCAAAGTAAATTTTCTTCAAAGTGTGAAAATCTGTGTCGACATCTTAATATTTTAATTGTTTGTTTTAAAAGTGCCATAAACCCTCCCTTGAAGTTGAATAGCTCAACAGCGGAATAATATCAAGAAGTGATACGGTTGTCATCACTCCTTAGCAATCAGTTTTTATGAGTACACCCAGGAGCAAGCAAGATCGATTTCAGTTGATTTCGTCGCTAATTCGGAACGTCCGTAGGAAAACAGTCATAACCAAAACATGCATGTATGGTAAAGGGGTTATCACACGAAGTTTTGGCGATACCGCGTCGTATTCGAGTGATGTGTCCGCATTTTGACAAGTTGCTGCGCAACTCGTCAAAATACGGACACATCACTCGAATACGATGCGATATCGCCAAGACTTCGTGTAATAACCCCTGAATATTGTGAGAAGCAATCAAAATTTATTCTGCTAAAGCTGTCTGGATATGGAACATTTCACGTGTTGCCTTGTGCGAGCCTTAATTTAAGTATCGTATTTGGAATTAATAATTCACTTACGATCTTCTTTTTTATCTTGTCTGTTTCTTCTGTGCTCTGCTCTGCTGGTTCCGAAGTACTAATTTCTTTGTGTTTCGACATCTGTACAATTTCCTGGAGAGGAAAGAACACGTAAATAATGCTTTGTATATTCATGAAAGCAGAGATATTGAATGTATCATAGTCATTTGGATATAGTCGCTGTCCATCTTGGTTTCAACTGTGCTTTTCTTGTTGTTCAAAGACATAATTTAAAATTGGAAGTTTGGCGTAAAATATTAGACAATGACGCAGTTTGGGCGCATAAAATTAAAATGCTTATTTATGTTCTATTCTTTTGCGAAATGCCAAGTTTTGCTTTTTATAAATGGCATAAGAGGACGTGAAAATAAAGAACAACCTGTGGATTTTGCTGAAGTGACGGCACCAATACCTGTATTACACTACATAGATAAGTATGCGAATACAATTTTAGCTTAAGCAATTCTCACAATGCCTATTATGTGTACGACATTTTCTTGTCCACGCAATTGGCATTATCAGGTCGGCATTACATACCGGATCATAAAATCAATGTGTTGAATGGAAAGTTCATAAGTATGCCACTGTGCGAACAACTAACACATATTAAAACCTTGATTTTGGTCCTCTCCGATCAATTGCTGTGCCCTCGAGAAAATCTCTTC